>NC_139723.1:47876247-48088747 GCF_964211835.1 Anser anser
TGTGTGTGGAAAGGATGGTTTCCAGCAGGATTATCTGAAGTAACTACAACCACGAGGTTGCCCATCTCACTTTGCACTCCTTCTGTCCTGTACCTACTGGCTTCCTCTCTTCCACAAGTGAGTCACAAGCCCCAAAGCATGAAGGTAGAGAAGTAATTCTTGGAAAAATGTATCCTCTGGCATGTATCAAGCATGGATATCCTCTTCAGACCCCTCCACCTGACCATTTTTACCAGCTGAAAAGTCACAGTGGCTGGCACTCTTTGTGTTGATGGAAAAGGACAGTTAGCAGCTGAAAGTCATGTTCAATGCCCTCGGCCTTCAGAGGCCAACAGTTGGCTACCAGACCACTAGCAAGGCTCGTAGCCGATGTTTAAGGACTGTAGGATATCTGCTAACCCACTGGTTTAAAAAAACAGACAGAAGACCTGATAGCTATTATAAAAAGTTAATTAGCTGTAAAACTGAGCTTTTTATGCTCAGTTTATTTCTCCAGTATATGTGTTTTTTTTTTTTTCTTCTGCAAAGAAAGTTGAAGTTTGCTGATGCCAGTAGAGTTTTTACAAACAGAGAAACAAATCACTGGGATTTAGTTTGTTTTATAACTTCACATGAAGATGTCGTTCTTGACTGTTTCTTTTACTCCTCTTCATGAAATCATGGTGATGTGCAGCTAGAGCCTGCTTACTTATAGCAGCTGGCTTTCCTTTACAGGGAATTAAATAAGGCCTAGGAAATGTATTAAACACTAACAATCAAATAAAGTAGGTTGCTGCTTCTAATGTGACAGAGGGATCCTGGAGTCTTTTCATTGTCACCCACAAAGGAAGAGCCTGCTTTAGTGTTCTGTGACCTCATGCCCAGGCTTACCTTTTCTGAGACTGGCCTCCTGTTCTTTTCCATACTATTGACAACCTGCAAACTGAAGAATTGTTAATTTAATTTTATTATTATTTTTTTAATTGCTCAATTCAGTGGCTAGCTAAATACTTACCTAAATACAGCAGTGCAGATTGATGCTGACTCCATACACACAGCAGAATGATCCCCTCTGGTCTGTTCTCATGGTTCTGCATGACCAGCTTCAGGACCAGCTGATCTTGCTGAGCTCAGCCACAGGACAGTTCCTGTGCTGAGTCCCAGAAGTGCTTGCTGATGAATCAGCACCAGATCGACCACAAGGTCCTTAAAAACCTCAGGTGCCTCTGTTACTCTACTCAATAAGACCAGTTACCAACCTCCAGCAAACCAAGTAGCAGCAGCTCCGTGGTCTCTGCATGAGATTTTGGGGCATTAATCACTGGAAGCAACAGGGAAGAGTAAATATACTGAATGAAGACACAATATTCCAGAACAACTTGCCAAAAACATGTACTTTGTTAGTACTAAACCATACCAGGTTGCTCAGAGCAGAGCCCTCCAAAACTTTACACAGAACCAGTCCAACAGAACAGAAGAAAAAAATTCCTCTCTAATCTAGTCTAAAAAGCATGGAGATGTATCTGCTGTTCTGATGTATGCATATGGCTCATACTACAGATGGCAGTGGCAGGAGCTTTCCCCACTACTTCAGTTGGAAGTTGCAGTTTGTTGCCAGTAGTGCAACATCACAGCAATCAGAAAAACCAAATAAAACTGTCAGGACATTTTCCTGCTCATCTTTCTACTTCCCCAAATGGCACATATGCTCTACGGCAGCAGAAATAACCAGCACGGTCACTGGATACTAGTACCCTCTGCCCAACCTCATTTTGGTTTTCTGTTAGGAACCAGAAAAATATTGCATATGTATACTCCCATTAGTCACTATCCCCACTATCTGTCATCACTTACTAAGCAGCACAAAAGGGGATTCCTTATTCATCTTACTGCATCTACGTAGTGAATTGCCTTCACAGGGAAGCAAAACTTTGAGCACTTTCTGCTTGATTTATGACATAGCTCTGGCCATAGGGGCTAACCAGGACTAAGCCCCTGGAACAAGAAGTGTGCTGTATGCAAGGGCTGCAATAAGCCAGATATCGACACTGAACTGGGTATGACCGCACGGCTCTGTTCACGCTGCCCTGTGGTACATTGCAGTCACATCCTAACAAAGACAGACCTAGACCCTTATGTGGAGTTGTGCCTTAGTCTGTGAGAAACCCAGTGAAAACCAGAGGAAATATTCCTACGGCATGAGGTTCTTCCAGAGAAGGGAGAAGACAGCAGTTGCAGAAACTGGCTCATAAGCCAGATCAGAACCAATTTGCACTGTGAAACACTGGGGACAATGGGCACAAGGCATTGCAGATACACCACAGCAGTTACACAGTTTAATTGTCGTGGCATAATTGGATTAGATGACCTTAGCTCAAACTACTGGCATTTTTCATACTGAAGATAAATATGAAAGGAAGTAGATGCCAGGCTTTCTGTCTAATTTGGCTTGCGAAGTGCCATGTGTGATTATAGTACATTAGAGCATATTAATAACAGTAACACATGTGTGTGAGGAGACTGAAATATGAACACTGAACTGCTTGACAAGACCTCATTTCCTTGTCCAGCCCTGATATCCTGTTCCAACTCAAAACAGTACCGGTGTCCAATGTCTGAGATCCAGTGGAAAGTTTGGATGTGCCTGGGCATTTGGTGAGATCTTTTTACAAAGTGTATTTTCCAGGATTTCAAAACAAACACTGCGGAGGAGAGTATCTGTAGCTAGGGGTGCAGAAAATATGGAAAAGCTTAGAATGCAATCATCGTCCTTCTGCTCCTCTGGTGTTAATCTGGAAGTACAAAAGGAGTCAAATTAAAGTAAGGCAAATTGAGGCCTGTGAATTAAATTAGCCCTTAAAGCGAGCTCACTTAATAATATGATTTACCAAGATGTAATTGGCCTTCTGCCTTATTGTGTGTTTCTGCATTCCCTGTCTTAAAATGCAACAAGCACAAATGTGGCCTGCCTGACACTTTGCAAGCTGGTGAGGAGTGAGCTGGGGAAGTGCCAAAGGAATTAAACCCTGCCATTGTAGAGGGCTTCTGTACACCTCAAGCACTCATATATAATGATTAATGGCACTTCTGATATTTGTTCTCACTTGTGAGGGAGTCTGGTTAACATATACAGGATTACACTCCTCCCTGACATGAAGAGGGCAACCTAATTCATTTAGCAGCAGGAGAGGACAGGGTGGGACTTCAGGAAATCTGAGTTAATAAGGTGCAAACTGCTTTTATGAATTCATTATAGAGGAAAATATTCTGTCCTCTTCCACACATTTCTTGGAAGTAAAAGCCCAATGGGACACTCTGAGGGTTTGCACCAGTTTCAGGAATTTTTATGTCATTTTAATATTGACTTTCTTAAGACCCTTGGCTAGATTTTGATGCTAGATTTTGATGCATTTTACCTGTCACTATTTCACTTAACTAGACTTGCAGAAATTCTCTATCGTTCTCCTCCAAGTCCTCTAAATTAATCTGTAAATCTAATTTAACCCCCCCCCCCAAAATATCTGACCTAACCATTGCTCTCATTGCTTTAAATATTTTCTCAAATCACTCCACAAAATCTGTATCTACCACATATCCCTTTGCCTTCCGAATAAAAATCCCTATTTACATTTCTGCTCACCTTCTCCCTTTGCCCTTCAGAACAGCCCGTCCACACCCACCACTGCCATCACACACTTCTCCTGATACTTCCCAGGCTCCTGAGAGCTTGCAGCAACCTGGAGTTGCCAGATTAATAACCAGTTTAATACAGGGGGACATAAACTTTGGTGGCTGAAGAGCTGTGGGAAGTGTGGCTCTGCTATTCCTGATAAGAACCACACCATCTGCAAGACTGGTGGGGAAATCAGGTGAGAAGCTCTTGGTGAGTACTGATAGTGGTGAGTCACCAGCATCAGCTGCCTATTTGGGCAATGAGCTCCTCAAAATTGGTGTATACTGCATAATGCACTATACACGGTTCTATATGTATATAAAGTTTAAATATGGGCATCTTTCAAAGCCGTTGGAGACATTTAGCTAACCAGCTGACTTGATATTGCAGTTAATTCATGTTAGGTGTGTTTATCTGGCTTCAGAATATTTTGTTAAAATGTATGCTGAGAGAACCACTTGTCTTGCTTGAGCTTGGTGCTCTTTGAATCAAGAATAAATCCATTTATTCTAAAAGATTAGACAGAGATATCAGTCAGCCATCTGTCAAAGACACTTTGCAGCAGATATGCCAGAAATGGGATCATTCAAATCTCTGAAGATTTTGGTTATGAGAGTTTGGCCCGGGAGTGAAACCTAAATCAGAATTGTGTATGGCTTTGTCTAGATAAATCCTAGGTACGGTCTTCTTACAGAGAAGGCAAGAGAGTGCTATTAAAATGCAAGTCAGTATATTAAACATTTTTGTATGCCACTAGTAAGATTTGCAAAGTTTGCTTTGTCTACAGGCTGGATGGACAAATAATGTAGAATTTCAGTACTTGCAATGTAACAAATGAAGTGATCCTGATTTCTTTGTTATTTCTTATTGTTTGAGTGTTACCATAACGATTGGGAAACATCATCAAAGATCAGTACCTCTATTAAACTGCACCCTGAAAAAAAATCTTTGCCTCTCCCAAATGTTTTCTGCCTAAGAAAAGGGATGGTAGATAAACAGAGACAGAGACAGTAAATATAATGCAACTACCCTGCACGACTTATGTTGGTCTCAGCACAACAGTTTCCTGTTGTCAATCTTTTATAGGTATCACAAAAACAAAAAAAAAAAAAAAAAAAAAAAACAGAACAAAACAAAACAAAACAAAAAAACAACTGTCTTTTAAGGAGGAACGTGAAGAAGTATAAACAAGAAACAATGTGGATGATTATGGAGACCTTCTTACATGTGAGAGGGTGTAGAAGCTGATGTCAAAGTGGAGGAAAAATCTTTCTGGGAGAAGGAGACTATGAAAGGCTTTGAAAATGAAAACCTGCAGTTTATGTTTAACAGGAGGAGAGAGGAGAGCTAATGGAGATTTGGGAAGAGAGCTGTGTCACAGTCAAACCTAGGTAACTGATCTTTGTTGTAGCACTTGCAATGGTTACAACTGAGAGAAAATAGTCAGTCTTAACTGAACAATTAGTGTTATAGGAAACTGGCAACAACAGTGCTGGAACAGAGGAAGAAAAAAATAATCACAATAAGCAAGGTATTTCTTTCAATTTTCTTACTTCAAGCATGGAGTTTCTGTGTTTATCCCTTGAGAAGTCATTTTGAATCTGTTGCTGCTGCCTTATAACAAAACGTAATGGCATGCAGTGTGTCAGGTTTTGTTTTTCCTGCAGCAGTCGGAAAATGCTTTGGTCATCTCAAGTGAGACATCACTGTTATACAACTGGCAGCTGTAACAGATCAAAAATGTAAAAAGGCTAAAGAAACGTGGTGCTTCCTTCTGTTAAAAATAGGAAAAAAAATCTTTGTATATAATACTGTGAAAAATCTTTGACAGTTTCATTTTTGTGATTAGTTAGTTATATTTCTGAACAAACGACCATTTTGCTGTAGTCCTATAGACTTAATTCTGATGAGAAGCCACATAATTTTTCCAGCCAGCTGGAAAAAGTTGTAAGGTGCTACATTTTGTCTTGTGGAATTTGTTTCTTTTTTGTTGTTGTTATTGTTTCATTTAGATTTTAGCCTATAAACTCCTTGCTTTTAAGTTCGTGTGTTTGTGGGGCTTGGCTCACACCAAGGTAGAGATGATAAGGCACAAGAGAAAAAGAGATGACTGAAAAAGCTGGCACCATTTCAACTCATTTCACCTACACAGGCACCATTTCAACTCTGGAGGAGCTAACTTGCTGCAAAAACTGGCAGCTTTAGACCTATCTCTACCTGTACTTATTTTTCAGACAAAAATCTAATTCATGGAAGATGGAAAGCATGGAACCAAAAGGATTTCTCTACATCCTAACAGGGTCTTTTGTCTAGACTATCAGGAATAAAAATAGACTAAGAAATAGAAAATAGGGATTGGGGCAGGTGGAAGTTATAGGAAAGAGGGAACACCATGAAAACAAGGAAAAGAGTCCTTAATTATACATGCGTGAAGAACAGAGCCTTGAAAATAAAAGAAATAAAGAAAGCTGACGTTTCTGAAGCACTTGGTTCTGAAGCACTTAATTTGTCTAAGAAGTTTTGATGTTCTGCACACAGCAAAAAGGATGAATTATGGGAATGTTAGGTTTTTAGATGGAGAATGTAAAGGAAGACAGAAAACACATCATGTTTATGATGATCTTGTGCCTGAAGGGCCACTTTTGGGATTTGTCAAATCCCTGAGAAAAGATCAGCTCGTGCCTGGAGTCTGATGAAGACCATGCTGCAAGAAACTACCCAAGGAGCCTGAAATGTATAAAAACAAACCTGAAAATACAAAACATGCTAAAAGCAGGGCATAAATTGAGTTAGAATGGTCCAAGTCCTGGATCTCATCAAGGCTTCATCCCTTGAAGGAGGAGATGGAATGGGGAACCCTGAAAATAGAGGAAGATTTTGTGAACTTTTTCAAGGGGATAATGCAGCTTTCACCAAAATTCAGAGCAGAGCTGGGGGAGCCCTCTCTTCTGAGTTGCTTATACCCCTGTACTTTCCCTGAAATAGGAACTAGGAGAAGCTGGAAGGCTCCTTGATCTGGAAACCACAGGTCAAAGAGAAAAAAATAAAATAAAAAGATATGTATATTAAAAAAAAGAGATTACCTGTTCTGGTCAAGACCAATGGTTTTATTAAAGACCCACATGAATTGAGTGAATTTCAAAGTGGGAAGGTTTTTCTACTACCTGAGATGAAGCATTCTGGAAGAAGCCTGTGCCAGATATTTTTGACAACGATTTTCATTTCACAGTGTTTCCAGGGAGGCCTGGCATGTGTCCCTGGGAGGAGCAGAGAACATGTTTGTGTGGGCATTCACAGTCTGTTTCCGGACAGACCACTTCCACACTCTGTGGCTGGGTTGCTGCTCAGGTGGGAAGTGTTTCACTGGAAATCACAACTTCCTGATTTTATTGTGGGCGCTCAGGTCTGCACACACACGGCCTCTGTCTGGCAGAGAAACTTGATTGAAGGGATGGAGAAAGTTTATATCTTTGGCTTCTAGGCAAAGCTAAACAAACAACTGTGAATGCTGTGTTACAGAAATACTGTGAATACCACAAAGCGTACAGGTAAATGTCACAGCAGAGGAACCCAGGGCGCTGCCACCGTCCTGGCCCCTACAGGAAAGGAAAGGAAAGGGGACAAAGAGTTTTTGGAAGGTGAATTGTGCAGGAAATGCTGTGTTACCCAGCTAGTTGAGCAAAAAAAACACCTGAGAGTTCCACTGTGTGAACAAATGAATGAGGGATGCAGGCACTATTAAATTGTCTGTGGGAAACTGAAGGGATTGCACTAATTAATACCCAGCAATATCAAAATTAAACTGTGAATGGTTATCCCCAAGGTGCTGCTCCAGTCCCCTTACAATGGAAGGACTGAAAGTTAGATACCTGCATCTTGCATGCACAAAAAATATTGAGTATCATTATGTTTGTTATGAAATGGGCCATGAACCTTTCTCTGCCATTCCCCAAAGCAAGCAGGCGTGTCCTACCCATGAGAGCACAAAGTCTGTTCTTCTGGGTACAAAAGCACGCCTTTAAAACAGAACACATTTGAGAGGGATTATTCAAGAGGTAGACTACGTATGTGGGTAATCTGATATTACAAATAATAATAACAAAAAAGTCTGTCAGCCAAAACCCTTCTCAGACCAGGTATGAACTGTGTGAGGGCTGGAGCGATTGTGCAAGATATCACCACCGAGGCTGTTAGCACGGTTACGGGGAGGCAGTGCCCCTGTCAATTTAAGGGGAAAGGTTCTAGATACCGCATGGGATTCAGGAATGGTTTTATGACAAGTGTATTAGAGGCTACATGACAGTTATTTAGGGATGCATTTAGGGATCACCGGTTGCAAGAGATATTTTTACCGGGTTCGTGTGCCTTTGCTAGGAGCCTTTTAAAACCGGCGTTGCACGCCGGAATTTGCCAACAATAAGAAAAGTAAAAGCCACGTAACTGAAGCAGCCTGTGCAGGCTGCAGTGCAGACAGCGCATTTTCCACGAGGGCTGAAGAAAAGCCCCGTGTGTGTGTGTGCCCTGCGCCGTTCCCGTGCCCAGCGGTGCGTGCCCGGGTGCAGGTGAGAGCCGCGGGGCGCACGCCAGAGAGGGGAAATTCGGGGTGGCGGCGAGGAGGAAACTTTTCCCCGACGGGGACAGCCCAGAGGCGGAGGTCCCAGAGGAGCGGGGTACCAGAAGGGGCGGCCAGCCCTGCGGGGCAGCAGAGGGGCAGGGCGGGCCGGGGCGGCACAGGGGGTGGGAGCCGCTTTGTCCTCCGCAGACGGGTGCGAGGGGGCACCGCACCGAGCGGCATAAATACCCGGCGGGGGAGGAAAGCGAGGCACAGCCGGGCTCCGCTCGCGGTGCCCGAAAACCGGGACCGCCCCCCCCCTCCTCGGAGCTCGCTCCCACCCAGCGGGTCGCCCCCGGGGGCTGCGGCGCCCCCGTCCCCGACACGACCCGAGCCCCCCCCGCCCCGATCCGGGGCTGGGTCCCGCCGCCGCCCCGCTCGTTCCCCGCCCCGCCGCGCTCCCGCCCCGCCGCCGCCGCCAGCCCCGGCTCCCCCGGCGCCGAAGATGCTGCGGCTCTGCCTCCTCGCCGCGCACGGTAAGCGGCGGCCGGGCAGGGGTCTGGGGGGCGCTGCCCGCGGGGGGGGGTGGGGGGGCGGGGAGGAGCGGAGCCCGAGCCCCCCCAACCCCCGAGCCGGCCGTGCCGTGACCGGGGCTGGCTTTGTCCCTTTGCAGCTCTGCGGCTGGCGGGGGCCGCCCTGCTCTCGCCCGGGTCGTGCGCCTTTGAGGACAGCGCCTGCGGATACGAGTGGGACTTCGCGCATCTGCCCTGGGCGCTGCACGGCGAAGGTAAGGGCGCCGCTGGCACCCCGGCACGCTGACCTCCCCCTCGGGGCGCTGCCGGCATCCCGCTGCCGGGGCCGGAGCGGGGAAGCCCCCCCGGGGAAGCCCCGGGTCCCCGCTCGCCCCGTGTCGCCGTGCGCCCCGCGGAGGTGCGCGCCGCCCCGCGCAGGTTCCGCCGCCGCTCTCCGCGGGATGCCTCTGAAACAGCCCTGCCTCGGCTCTCGGTCCCTGTCGGGAATAGGAGGCTTATCAAAGACCAAAAAAAAACACCACAAAACAAAACAAAACAAAACAAAACACAAAACCCTGCCACCTCCAAACCCCACACATCTGTCAAATTCCTGCTGAGCAGCACCGCTTTTTCCCTAAGTGTATCTTGGGCTCTGCTGTAGAAGTGGGTGCATTTTCAGGGCAAAAGGCAACCTGCATGAAGAGTATCTTTACTGTATTAAGGCTTTAATCCACTTTATGGTACCTACAGTTCAATAGGAAACATGCATTACCATTTCAAGTTGTATTAGACTTTATTGAGACTGCCTGCCATTCAAAGGAACAAATTTCAGGTGATATTCAGAATTTCCTTGCAACTGTAGCTCTTACCTGGTAAGTTTTTAGTGTAGGCTCCTACTTTTGACAGAACCAATGTGAGCAAACAAGATAAACAAATATAAACACAATGTTGTTATAACTGGGCATTGTTTTTTTTTTTTTTAATTGCTTTTGATTATTTTATGGCCATAATGTCATACATAAAGTGAAAGTTGCATTCACACAGTAAAAGGAACTATGGGCTTCAAACGTTCCTAAGCTCCAAAGCAAGCACCAAGAATAACGTAGAGGTGAGTACAGGTACCAAAGAGGTTGACACCCTCCATCACTCCTTGTCAGTGCGCCATTCAAAGCAGGATGGTCCAGACTGGTCATTCTACTTGTCACTCAGTTTATAATGAGCTTTTTTTGTGCCTTTTTTTTTTTTTTAAAGTTCCCACATACGCAAAGCAAGTCACCCTAATCATTAGTCATTAGTGTTTGGGAATGCCCAGAGAGTGCCAACTGAGAACAGGCTGTGAAGATGTCTCAATTTCCCGTTAAAATAATTCTTGTCTTCTCGTTTATTTAAAGATACGTAGGTTTTCCTGCACTTTTGAGGATACTACTGAAAATTTAGTGCCCATCTCTGCTTTCCCTGCTGTGCCTGTTAACCTCATGCCCGTTCAAGCCACCCGGCTCGGCAGCAGCACCGCTCATGATTAATGGGAAGCCACACGGTCAGGGTACTGGTTCAGCTCCATGGGGCTGTGGGACGCTGGGAGCAGTATCTACAGAGATAAGTGAGCACAGTGTTGTGCCCATTCATGCTACAGTGCTTCAGAAAACAGGGAAATTTTGTCAGAGGTTTGGATCATCAACAGCCGGCATTTTTTGGCCTGCAGAACCGTACTTTGGTTGTTGTAGTTTGCTTCTTGCGTTTGACCATCAGCATACCAGAGGCTAATACTACTGCTAAGCTTCTGTCACTGTAGATCTTGTTTTTCAGAGAGATATAACTGAACTGTCATGCTCTGGGAGGACATGTGGCATACCAGCACTCCTAATCTGTATACTGTCAGTATTTCCATTATAAACCCTTTTTCTGCAGTCTGATATTTAATCATAGTATGTCATTCCATGCAAACGTTTGGCACACAAAGTATTATCCTCTTTGGAAATGCATTCACATAACTGTAAATCTAAACGATGCAGATCTATGTGGCAGGTGTGCAAACCAAGTCTCTTTTACTCTTTTACTTAGTAAAATTGTGCTTCTTTTGTAGTGCCAGGCTCTGGTATTTGCAGGTCAGTGTATGTGCGTGTGGCAATCTGCTGGTACAACAGAGGAAGTTGAGGATAGGAGTGGCAGCTTAGCTTTGAATTGTTCCACGTCTCCTCGCATTGCTTCAAAATTGTTTTATAATTTTAAAATATGATTTGGAATATAGTTATATACAGAGCAAATCTCTTCTAGGGATTATCTGACTTGCAGTGTAAATTCTTTCATCTTATAAATCTCTCAGTAGTGTGGTCCTGTGCCAAACTGTCAAGATGATGTAAATATAACTAAAATCCTGCCCAGAAATTTCCACTCCATACTTGAAAGTTTTTTGCCCTGTTGCCAAGGAAGCCAGTATCTTCTGAACGGCCAGGCACAGGTAGGAAGTAGGAGGCTGAATTTTGCTTTTGTTTACAGCTGTGCATTCCCACTAAAACCAGCAGGTTTCTAAGGTTGGACTAGTTTTTTTTATAAATATCTCTGGCTTCTCTTTAGTATTCTGGTAGTAATGGGGAAAGAGACCTTTGTTTGTTTAATAGTATAGTTTATATAATTGGAAAGTTTTTTTTTTTTTTTTTAGCTGAAGCTTTGACACCTGTAGTTGACTGACTTTTAAGGGTCCATTTTTGTGTAAGTGAAAAAAGAAAATCAAAACAAAAATGCTCAATGCTAAAATGGATAGCTCTTCTGTTTTACTCAGAACTGCTGAATTGGGCCCTAACAAAGGGGGTGTTTGTAGGATACCAGCTACACAAGAAATGATTAGGACATCTTCCCTTAATATCTGTCCAATGGATCTGTGTTCCCATAAACTTCTGCTTCACTGAAACCCTCTGTAAGCTCATGCTCTCTCATGTGGCTCTGAATTCAGGAAAAGGGCCTTCAAGTCTGACCACCAAGATACTGTCTTTAGGCGTTAGCTTTTTGAGTCAGTCATCTGCCAACCTCTCCAGTATTCACATTTTAGAATGGTAAAAGTTTTTAGCAGACAATCACTGCGCAAAGGAAAATGTAAAAAATTAGAAATAGCTGAGGATACAGATTTCTTGCAATCTTACCTATGACTGAGAGGCATGCCCAGCTGAGGTCCAGAGCCCAGGCTGGGTAAATATAGCATCATGCTTGTGGCAGCATGTTTCCTAATGTGCTAGTTCTGCTTTCAGTGTACATTGTGGGAAGAATGGGGAAATCCCATGCAAACATGGTGTGCTTCATGAGGGAGGTGTTTGTAGGATAACAGCTACACAAGAAGCATGTGATGTGGCTGCTCTGGAAAAGGGCTGCATCATGTAGAGCATGCATCTGAAACCTGATGAGCAGAAGATGAATGTGTGCAGGTATGATGGATGGAGCAATAAACTCTGAAGACTTTACGTCACTTAGTAGCATAGATAAACCAAGATGTCAATGGGCCACTTTAGCTTCAGAGAAGTAGGTATGATCCCATTCTAGAATAAATATTTCTTAATTCATGAGTCCTCTGAACAGGAAGTTTATGTATCAAAAAAAAAAAATAATAACAATAATAAAAACTAGGTATAAGACAGTGAAAAAACTCGTTGGAGTCAATTAAGTGATGAGAAACTTAGAAAGCAGATCTGTATTCATCACCACTGTGCTATTTTAGGACAGCTGGAATACCATGCCACTCACCACAAACATCCATGGGTAAATTTAGAATGAGTTCGTGCCCAGTTATGCTGGGGCACAGAGCTTTGCAGAAGTGTAGTGGCCAGCTTCCACAGACACTTACTTCTGTGTCAGCAGTGGATGTGTCAGAATTAGAGATGAGTTGTGAGGGAAAGACATAGTTAATTTTAATGCATAGTGTAAAGCTTCATGAGGTAGGATCTCATCAAATGATCTTGAGATTTTGTTTAACCAGATCAGGTACTATTTCATAATGCACATGTCTTTTGTAAATGTAATGATCCTCTTTACCAAGCATAAGACTACTTTCTTTTATTGTGCTTTAAAACAAAGATAACATATGTAATAGGCAATAAACCAGAGCAGAGTAGTAAGTAAAGCTGCTTGAAATGGGAGCAGGAAACACGGTCTCCAGCCTGTCCCAGCCATTCTGCAGGGCTGGGCTGGGCCTTTTTTACTTTTGTCCCACCTCTGTCCAGCGCAGAGCAAGCCATAACCTGACTGTAAGAACATCCTGCTCACGGCAATATTGTAAATAAGTTTCATTAGACACAATAACCACGGCACATCTCTTTTGTGACTCTGGATGGTCTGTTTATATTTTTACCAAGAATAGCTGTGCAGTATTTTGTGTACCTGTGTCTGTGGGTATATTTTGTTCTCAATCGTCCTTTATTTTAATGGGGACCATTTTAATAGTGCAAGAATTAATGTGTATTTGGGCTGTCAGCTCAAATTTGCCCTCAGAGGGTTTGTTGTGCTACATCTGTTTGCCTAGATTTAAGCGTTAGGTAAGAAATGTGTCTGTTACCCCTGCAAACTACAGGGAAGAGAGCCTTTTTATCCCAGCAAAGTGCTCTGAAAAGCATGTGATCTTTGTTAAATGTGCCCATGCGCTGCCAGCTGCAGTGGACCTGGAGCTATTTTAGTAGTAGTGTCAGTAGTTTTTGTACAGTTGTCTCCTTATCACCATTGCTCTTCTGTGCAGTGTTGTCAAACAACTTTCACTGTTGATGTATAGTGAGCTATGCGGTACTGAGCTGCTGAGGCTGTGACTGGTAGTTGATATAGCCATAATTCATCTCTTAGGCTCATTGACTGCTCTAAATAACGTGTGTTGCTTTCCTTTTTAAATTCTGGAAGTGTAAATTACTTCAAATCTCATGTTTCCATGGATATATTTTTAATAACATGCACTTCAGAGTTTTAGAATAACATTTTCTCTTTCTGTGGTACTCCAAAGGGTCCCATCCCTAAAAGAGAAGTTTTCATTCAGAAAAGGGATGTAATAAATTACAACATATTTAAAAATTGCCTGGTTTTCTTCTCCATAAATTATGCCTGCATTTTGCTGCACCAGTCCAAGGCTCTGTTTCTGTGATATACTTTAAATGAGCATCAGTCAGGTAATGGTTTACAGTAAGCAGGTTAGCTAGCAACATCTTGAGCAACAGTGTCAGGAAACTGACACTACCTTTTGGGACGTACTTGTCATTTAGATACACTTTAAAATGGTTTTGAGATGGAAAATAATTTCAAGCGGCAGACCACTCTTCCAGGGCATCAAGTAACCCAGGCACGAGAGCAGTAGCGTACAGAATCTCTAATCTAAACACGGCACGCATACCATTTAAATAGCTTGCATTCACAGCTGTGCCATATGACTTAAAACTGACCTTTTCTGACCTAAGCTCTGTTATCCTGAATGCCACATCATTTGGATGTAACACATGGAGTAATGAAACAGGTCATTAGTAGTGGTCCTAGATGTTGCTGCACAGCAAACACAGTTCATGTCTGATATGTACTACCTCTTGCTCAGCGACAAACCCACTGGCAGATACATTGGCTCGTCAGTAGTCTCAGTTTTCTTTACATCTACCTGCAGTACTTTCCTGTACATGGGGCAGTATGAAATGTTAAGGTGTCTCTGTAATATCTCTGCCTTTATGCAATCCTCAGATGAGACAAGTTCACGATAACTGTGTAACTGGGAGTAAAGTAGGGTAATTTAGGGAGACTTGCACCAGCTTGTACCTAGCTGCAGCAGCACCAGGATGGCATACCATATGCTAGCTCACTGGCAAGGTTTTCAGCTGGTGAATCCACCCTGCCATGTGAGCTTGTTGTTTTGGGTCCCCCATTTTTGTAGCCTGGGCATCTCTTCACTGAATGCCACTTTGCAGAGCGGAGAAGCCCGAAGGCCTGGCACATGGTCTGTTTTCTCTTGACCTGATAATTTAAATGTTTGTCTTTATGGCCAAAATAATTGCATTTTGAGTGACAACTCTCCTTTCCAGTCACTGCTGAGGGAAAAAAAAGAGGACACTTTCACATACTTCTGCGACATTCAGACTCTCCCATTCTTCTTATTTCTCCTTTACCTTTGGTGCTGTGTTTCCTGTGCGTTTCACTTTGACTGCTCAGCTGCTATTCTTCTCTTAACAGCTCTCTCTCTCTCTTTTTTTTTGTCCTATCTCTTGCTCAGTCTGTCAACAGCAGATTAATAGTACTATATATGAGTAGGATTCAGCCTTGTTCCAGCCTCACCCTTGTCTTCAGACATGAATAGGACATTTTGCTCGCCCAGGTATAGCTTCCTGTCCTTGGCTTCTGAGTAATAGCATTTATGTTGGACTATGTCCAAATAAGGGTTATTAGTATGCTTTTTGATCATCTTGTGGAAAAAGATGGCCAAGTGTACTTCACATTCATGGAGGT
Source organism: Anser anser (assembly GCF_964211835.1). Classification (NCBI taxonomy): domain Eukaryota; kingdom Metazoa; phylum Chordata; class Aves; order Anseriformes; family Anatidae; genus Anser; species Anser anser. The sequence continues at coordinate 47,891,414 of NC_139723.1, forward strand.
CTTCATCATCAGCTGGCTGTGCATGAGACTTTTGATAAGTTTTGGCTTTCCATTTTCATGGGAGAACAAACAAATCCTAAGTTGTTATCAGTGAATCACTGCATGAGAGATGAGTTTCAAAGCATTCCTCCTCCTCCACAGGACAGAAATGTCTTCAGAAGTGTATTTTCGCTTACAGCTGTTAGTGATTCAGCACTTAGAGAATCAACGAACTATTTTAGTGTATTTTACACCGAGCTGTGGAGGACAAGAGAGGGAGGACAGCTGTTAAAAAAATCTTGTTTAATGAATATACCTGCAACTGCTGACAATGGGCTAGACTTTAATTAGCTTGGAAACAACTGAAAATAGGTAAAATATACCACTAGAATTTGGAAAAAAAAAGAGAGACAAAAAACTGGATGAGGTCAAAAGAATGTTTAGGAGAGGTGATGTAGGTCAAAGCAACTCTGTCAAAAAATAATTGGCATGCAACCCAGAGGAAAACTGATTCCCTTTGAGTAAGAAGGTTTGTAATTCACTACTAGGATGGGACAACTTGTATGGTTCTCTACCACCAATGCAGCAACATAAACCAGCAGCCAATCCATATAAGACCAGCTCATTCGGACGTTACCTGGGCTAGCTTTAAGTTACAATGCAAGTGTGTGTGTCGGTTGCACAACCTGCCCAGAGAGACCAGTGTCACACCACTGCAGCTTGTGTGTGTAGGCAAGGTGACCATGCCCAGAGTCTGTTCGAGAGGCTGCAGGATCTGGGCTTGTCTCATTTGAACATTGGAGTGTGAGGCATGACTTCCTGCCTGAAGTCACAGCTGCTGTGGCTGACTGATGGGGAAGGATAGAGACCAGTAATAGGAAATTCGTCTACCTTTGTGTGTTTTTGTTCTCCATTACTAGCAATATTAGATCTTACTATATTAATTAAATATATTAATAAAATACAATTTCAATTTATTAATATATATATAATAATTATATATATAATATAATATATTTTAAGAATATTTAAACAATATATTTTCAGCTTCTGTAATAAACTGGATAGGAAATAGAAGGACCTGTGGGTCCTGGTGGACGACACGTTGACCATGAGCCAGCAGTGTGCCCTGGTGGCCAAGAAGGCCAGCGGTATCCTGGGCTGCATTCAGAAGAGTGTTGCCAGCAGGTCATGGGAGGTGATCCTCCCCCACTGCTCAGACCTGGTGAGGCCACAGCTGGAGTATTGTGTCCCGTTCTGGGCTCCCCGGTACAAAAAAGACAGGGATCTCCTGGAGAGTCCAGCGGAGGGCCACAAAGATGATACGGGGCCTGGAGCATCTTCCCTATGAGGAAAGGCTACGAGACCTGGGTCTGTTCAGCCTTGAGAAGACTGAGAGGGTATCTTATCAATGTTTACAAATATTGTAAGTGTGGGAGACAGAGGGATTTGGCCAACCTCTTTTCAGTGGTTTGTGGGGACAGGACAAGAGGCAATGGCTACAAAATGGATCACAGGAAGTTCCACACCAACATGCGAAAGAACTTCTTCACAGTGAGGGTGATGGAGCACTGGAACAGGCTGCCCAGGGAGGTTGTGGAGTCTCCTTCTCTGGAGATATTCAAGGCCCGTCTGGACACCTGCCTGGACAACCTGTTCTAGGGAACCTGCTTTGGCAGGGGGGTTGGACCTGATGATCTCCTGAGGTCCCCTACAATTCTGAGATTCTGTGAAACTGGATGGATATTGACCTTGTACATATTGTTGAAACTGACAAAATACATGCACAAATCTGTAAAATCATTTGCTGAAAACAGCTAGAAATGTTTTCAGTTTTCTGAAAAAATGTAAGATTTAAACAATTTGAACTAAAGTTTCTTTCTTGCAATTTCAGGCTGCATGCATGGCATGAGTTTTTATATACAGGCAATCAGTGAAACTGCTGACAGGCAGTATAAACCGCTTTGTGGTCATTGAGCTTATTACTCTACATAGGTAATTATCTTGAAAAAGAAGAGGAAAGCCAACCATTTGCCAGTTCATTTTTTGGACAGAAGGGGAAGTATTTTCAGAACTCTCAAATTCCACAATAAATTATGAAGTCAACAAGGGTCAAGATCTGTAGTGAGTGAGGAAAAAAATTTGTACTTGCATGGAAGGATTACCACAGATTTTTCAGAAGCATTTCTACTAGGAACAAAAAAAAACTTGTTCACTTTCTGTATGGTTTAGATTCTGTGCAGAATTGTAACAGAATCATCCTGAAAATGTTCTAATAGTCATATACAGAATGATATTGAGTGGGAAACTTTAAAAACTTGTTGAAAAAATAAGCCAAATGAAGTGACAGTTACTTGTCTTGTTCCCCTTCCTTCTTTCCTTCCTTCCTGCCTTCCTGCCTTCCTGCCTTCCTGCTTTTTGGCCTTCCCTCCTTCCTGCCTTCCCTCCTTCCCTCCTTCCTGCCTTCCTTCCTCCCTTCCTGCCTTCATCCCCCCTTCCTTCCTTCCCGCCTGCCTTCCTGTCTGCCTTCCTTTCTACTTTTCATCCTTTTTTTGCAGTTCTGTAGTATTATATTCTGAGATTTTTCATCCTCAGCCACCATTTGCAAGAGCAGTACAGGCAATGCTATTTGGATGACTGATTAAATCTATCAGACAAGGTCAAACCTTCTCAAGAAGGTCACATCTGAAGAATATATGCTTAAAAATGGATATTTTCCTTTAATCTTTCAGTTTTCATTGTCTTAATATAACTTTGTAACAGTAGTGTAACAGAAGGCCAGATAAAAGGGCAGTGTAGTCATCCATGTAACTTCATACAATGCTTTGATTGCTTTGAAGCCTCTGTATCATTTGAACATATTTTATTACTCTCATTTAAGAGAGTGATCATCATTTGCCCTGTATCTCCCCATGGTTCCAGTCAGCCAAAGATTCAAGTCTGATTATTATAGCTCTTTCTTGAATGATAATAAAGACAAAGATTCCTAAAATATTATGTAACAATATAGTGCATGCCACCTTAAAAATGCTCTTTGATAAACAGATTATTTCTCCCTAGACTATGTAGCTGTTCCTGCAACACATTTTCTTTTGGCAGACATGGCTCAAGGTCAGCTTATTAGACAACTCCTGTAATTTGGGTAATTGTGTTGGTGTACTGTGGAAGCTGTTTTAAATAGATGTATTCTCTGATAAAGTGTGAGCTGCATGTTGCTAACATGTTGTTCTGTTCTGAAAAGCTTACAAGTCCTAGTATGAAAAGATCCATGAATCATAGCAATTAGATTTCCATTTGAAATCAAAGTCTTTTAGAAAACACAGACTTCCCAGTTTTTAATTAGCAAACAGTTAAAATACTTAAAGAGAATCTATTATGACTGCAGGTGTTTCTTCACATTTGCTGGACCTTAAACAGTATTTCGTATTAAAAATGTTGGAAGAGCTTCAGAAAAGGGCAGATTACATCTGTTGTACAGAAACCCATAGTGAGATGTAGTTTTCAAAGGAAGTCATTCTCCACCGATTCTTAATTTTTTGCTGTTACATCACAACAATTGACCAAAACTGATTTGAGGGTATGACTGCTGCCTTGTCTAGCACTCAGGTTGGACAGAGGTCAAAGCAAACTTCTGTGTGACAACGGTGTCACAGTGTGAATGATATCATATTCAGTTTTTAAGGAGATGTATTTGTGGTAAAAAGTCAGGTCTAGAAGGCAAGGAGGCCAGACAGTCCTCCTACTCGCTCTGTGAATAAGCAGGGTATTTCATTGTTTTCTGATAATAACTCTAAAGATCATGTTTTAATACACTGTATCTAAGAACAAAATTTAGATTAACTATGTAAACACTTCAATAAAGCTCTAAGTGCTTCAAAAAGCTTTTAAGAGCACTTAGTCATGGTGAACACTTACTCATCTCTACATCAGATGTAGAGATGGATAAACTAAACTTTCCAGTGTCACTCTCTGATTCACTAGTAGATCTTGCAATGAGAATGTGTCTCCTTTCATAGGCCCATTTTACAGTTGCTGAGCTGTATTTCTTCCAGCCTGGAACATGTAGAGTTTTTGTTGTTGTTGTTTTTTGTTTTATTTTCATTTCAGTAGCTATCATGAGCATGATTTGAGAAACCCACTGAATAAGGTTGTTGTCAGCAGGCAGGATGAATACTGTTTGGAATAGGGGGCTGTGAAATATGGAAAGGATGCCATTGGGATTTTATGGCTCTCTCTTCACTCCTGAGGTAGATGATGAGGTTGGTGCCTGGCTATGAGAATCCAGGCTAGTCTCATATTCATATAGATAGCCATAAAACAAAGTCACTACTGAGTTAAAATCTTCATGGGTATTGGGAGCTCTGGGAAGTCCTTTGGGAACATATTTCATGTTTTTTTTGTGCTGTGATAAACTGAAGTACTCTAATTATTTTCCAGTGTGTTGCAGAGAAGTCATCAGTTCTTCTGGGCATAATCTGAGAATAGCAGGGTGGAAGGAAACCGTAGACCCAGGAGCTATAACAGGAGGAACACAAACTCTTCATTGCATGGGATGGGGTTAAGATATGTTTGAGAAATATTGTGGAAAGTCTGAGTGGACAATAGATATTTTTCTCTGTTTATGTGGCTATTGTGCCATACCACTAAACCTCACAGGAATCTCCTCCCCTCAGGAGAGAGAATGTGCCTGAGCCTGTCAGATTTAAAACCCATGAGTTCTGCCTTATTTTTTCCTTTCTTTATATATGTATATATTGTAAAAGAATGATAAGGTTTGTGGCATATTTTCTTTGGAAATCAATAATGCTGACTTTCTCGGGGAGTTATAAATAACATTCTGACTTTTCCCTGACTCTGTTTCCTGTTTCAGATGTTGGCAGATCTTGGATGGCACAGCTTTATTGCTATGACTGGGTATAACATCATCCCAGCCAGAAAACTTTGGCTAGCATTTGGATTTTTGAGCTGCTGCTGATATGCTTTTTCTGTTTCAGAAATATCTTGGTTTGCTGAAGTTCAGATACGTACTGTAGAGAATATGCATAAATACAGAGTTGGGTGCTAAGGGCTAATCTAGAAAATCTGAATGGAGGAAAATACAATAGGAAAAGACAGCAGGAAAATCTGCTTCATTTTCTGTTAAAGAAATGTACCCTCTCATAAGGGAGGGTAGAAATAATCATTGTGTTCTGTATTTAAAACTCTCTCTGAGGCAACAGAGATTACTATTATTGTTTTTAGTGCTGTTGATATTTGCAAGACTATATTCTTAGAGGTGTAGTTGCTTTAGGGATATAGTTGAATCACCATCCTTGGAGGTATTCAAAAGATATATAGGTGTAGTGCCTAGGGACATGGTTTAGTGGTAGACTTGGCAGTGCTAGGTTAAAGGTTGGACTTGATCTTAGAGGTCTTTTTCCAACCTGAATGATTTCTGTGATTCAATAATTCTATATTACGGGGAAAGCAACAAGAGCTGCAGCCAAGGTGTGGGGGATGTAGAAGTAGATCTGCCTTGTGGCATGGCTGCTCGTTCACTGGATGTGTGCCGCAGGTGAACAGTAGAAACGGTCAAAGGCATACTTCACAACTGTTTTCAAAGTGGAGAAAAATGATTTCTGTCTTGGTGTACTAAGGCACTTTAGTTGTAACCAGTTTAGAAATATGAAGTCCCGGCTTCTTTTGATGATGAATTAACTGGAAACTTAGCTGCTGAGGCTGTGGCATTCTATGCAATGAGAAACTGAAGAACAGGGAAAGAGGGCTTCCAGTCTTAATTTGAAACTTTTTGAATACTTTTAGCACATACTGCATATTTTTGCACCTGGAAGTTCTCTGGTTTTTATTTTTTTGTTTTGTCGCTGTTGTTGTTTGACTTTAAGTATCTTCACAGTTCTTCACAGAGGAGTTCTTCACAGAGAAGCCGATGAAGTATGGGTTGGGTGATGAGCAGACAGTAAGGTGGATTGAAAACTGGCTGAATGGCCAAGCTCAGAGGGTGGTGGTCAGTGGCACAATGTCCATCTGGAGGCCAGTAACTAGAGCTATAGCTGAGGGATCAATACTGCGACTAACTCTATTGGCTTCATTAATGATCTAGATGATGAGTTAGAGTGCACCCTCAACAAGTGTGCTGGTGACACAAAACTGGGAGCAGTGGCTGATATGTGAGAGGGTTGTGATACCTTCCACAGGGACCTCAACAGTCTGGAGAAATGGGCTGACAAGAATCTCATGAGGTTCCATAAGGGGAACTTCATGCACATGCGGAGGAACAACCCCAGGCACCAGTGCATGTCACTACTGACAAGCTGGAAGACAACTTTGCAGAAAAGAGCCTGTGGATCCTGCTGTATCAAGTTGGCCATGAGCCAGCAGTGTGTTCTTGTGGCAAAAAAAGCCAGTGGTATTTTGGGCAGCATTAGGAGGAACGCTGCCAGGATGTTGAGGGAAATAATCTCCTCAGCACTGGTGAGGCCACGGCTGGAGTACTGCACCCAGTTCTGGGCTCCCCACCACAAGAGAGACATGGACATACTGGAGAGACTCCAATGATGGGCCACAAAGTTGATGAAGGTACTGGAGCATCTCTCGTATGAGGAAAGGCTGAGAGATACGCGACTGTTCAGCCTGGAGAAGTGAAGGCTCAGGGCAGACCTTTTTAGTGTATAGAAATACATGAAGGGAGACTGCCTAGAAGACGGAGCCAGGTACTTTCTATTGGTGCCCATGGACAGCACACAATGGACATAAACTGAAACGTGCTTTCGTGTCAACATCAGGAAACACTTTACTATGCAGGTGACTGAGGACTGGAACAGGTTTCCCAGAGAGACTGCATTTTCCCTCCTTGGAGATCTTCAAAAGCCACCTGGACATGGTCCTGGGCAACAGAGATCCCTGCCAGCCTTTATCATTCTGTGACTCTGTGGTATCTTCACTTTTTCAAGTGAAAGATAAGAAAAGCCCATCTGTAGTCATGTTTTGTGTGCAGAGAACTCCATACACATCAGGGAATGTGAGAATTTCTGGTACTTTTAAAGGTAAGAATTAAACAGAGTATATGTACATGTGTATAAAGTCTGCAACCTCATTTGAGAGAGAGAATTAAAGTTCTTTCCAGGTACCCTGTTGGATAAGAGATCTCTCAATTGTTACTAACAGGATGTGGATAATTTTTTCCTTATTGGTATTTTTCAGGATTGATTATCATGTAGCTGAGTTTCTCTAATGCATGACTGCAAGATTTCATGGGAAACAGATAAGCTAAATGCAGCATTCTGCTGCATTTTGCAGAAGGGTCTGTTCTTCATCATTTCCTACTTTTTAGTAATTTCCATTTGAAGACTTCTTGGTCTTTGTTGTGTACTCTTTTAGACATAGTTGTTATGCTGAGGAAGGTTTAGCAAAATACTTCTGTTGCATATAATCGGCCTTTGTAGATCTTTCTGCAAATGAAACACCTTGACTGAAAGTGCCATCTCATAGCTGTTTAGTCAAAGTGAGCTGAGTTCATTTAAGGACACATGAGAGAAAAAATCAGAATTCAGACCATATGACTGAGAGCACAGTCCAAACGCTTCTTAAACTCCGACAGGCTTGGTGCTGGCATTACGTCCCTGGACATTAATTGGCATCTATGTTTAGTGGATACAGCAGGGAGGCAGATGAATGGGTGGGTAGGAGCTATGGGTTGCTCCCAGCAGATGAGCATAGGTTCAAGCAAGCGATGAAGCAGATGTAGCTGTCTGTGCTGTCTGTCTTGCATCTGCTCTGGAAATAGAGGCCTTTATTTTCCTTGGCCATCTATCCCCAAGCTAATTTGCATTATCAGTATTTATTTATTATCATTATTTATCACTGTTTTTGCTCTTAGCGAGTCTGTTCTTTTCTCCTTCCCCCACATGCTGGATGCCAAGCATACAGAAAGTATATTTCCTGCCTTAAACATGTACACACTTATGTCAAGCAGTCACAAAAATTTTAAATTTTTAAGTAGGGACTCAAACCAGAAAACCAGAGGGGCTTAAAGACAAAAGCCTCAAGCCGTGCTTCACTAACTTAGTGTCGTAGAGACTGAGACATCCATTTCATCCAAGAAAAACCATAGCTGAGTGCCCAAGCGTCAGGTGGTAGGCAGTTTTGTTCTGCATGATTACAGCAGAAAAACAGTGGAAATTTGTACCAGAGCTGGGATAATGCTATTGTTTTTATCTCTTGCCTCTACTTTACACTAAGTGTCATTGGGGACCCCATGTGTAGTACTGCATTCAGCTCTGAGGCCCCAGCATAAGAAAGACATAGACTTGTTGGAGTGGGTGGGCCATGAGGATGATCAAGGGGCTGGAACACCTCTCCTGTGAAGACAGGCTAAAGGAGTTGGGGTTGTTCAGCCTGGAGAAGAGAAAGCTCCAGTGATAATGAAGACGTTCTTTACTGTGATGGTGGTGAGGCAGTGGAACAGGTTGCCCAGAGAAGCTGTGGATGCCCCATCCCTGGAGGTGTTCAAGGCCAGGCTGGGTGGAGCTTTGGGCAACTTGGTCTGGTGGGAGGTGTCCCTGCCCATGGCAGGGGATTGGAACTGGGTGGTCTTTAACGTCCCTTCCTACCCAAACTGTTCTATGACTCTGTGACTCTATGATTTTCTATTCTAGAGCCCTGTAATTTGGTGCTCTCCTTAAGAATTCAGTGGGGAAGATATTCAAAACAGGCAGCAAGAAAATGTGGAGCTTTTAGTACTGCTCAGGCTTTGGGACATGGCTTGGGCAACAATATAATTCTATTGCTGTGAACAAATTTGAGCCCACCCAGTAAGCAGAAGATTTATGGTTACAGTCTTCCTAAGTGTAAAACTCATCTCTGGTTGTTTAAATTCCTAAGTCTTCATAAGGGGAGGAAAAGGGTGCCTTGAGTGCTAGTGTGCATACACATACACAAATGCAAACTGGGAATACAAGCATCTAGGTTCACAGATTTTTAAAGTATACTTAACATAGCAACAATAAATACATTCAAGAAAAAAACAGTTCACTTGATCTTTATCCACTAGAGATATGTCTTGGAGACAAGAAAAGGTCCAGGGCATATAAAATGATAAACTCTGTCAGTGTGAGGAATGTCTAATTACAGGTCTGTGTCAGTATACTGGCTTGCATCTGAATGTGCAGTTGCATATTCATCATCGCAGTACTTACTGTTAGAAATCCAGTTATTAGTGTCTTCATATGCATCCTTGAAAACTTATATATAACTGTATGAAAGCTTCATTTTAAGCTGTTGCTTTAGTATTTCAAGTAGGATGACTTGTAACATACGAAATATGCATACATATAGCTATAGCGAGGCAATGCTGATGTAAGCTTTTGCTTTGTATAAGATTAGTTGATGTTTAGTAACATGCAGCAGGAGTTTAAATGCATGAATCTTAACTAGATCCTATTTAGTCATTGCTTTGAATTTTAATTCTTGTGAGGCCTTTTGCAGAGGGATTTCTTTCCTAGCCAATAATATCCTTGTGTACTTAAGTGGAAACATGAGAGGATTTATATCAATACCAGATTGTTCTCTAAATATAGCCACTTCTACTGCTTATTTTAAACTAAGTGTCAAACTGGAGAGTTATTAGGGCAGTAACTGTAGTTTGTTTGAAAAAGAAGAGAGAACTTTGCACAGCAAAGTTGTCATATATGGAAATAAGATGAGTGGTATGTGTAGCTTGGACCACCACATGTAGGTAAGAAGCAAAGAGTTGCAATCAGTGTTTGTTTTTGTATGAAAACACACTCACGAATTTGGAGTAGACTTCACAGCTGATGGGTGTTGAAGCCAAAAATAGTTAAAATGATCAATCGCCCTTAACTAGCAGAGGAATCCCAATAATCTCCTCCTGTGCTGGGTCAGCTAGATCTTCTGATAGCCTTTCCAGACTTGTTTAGTTTTTGTGTTATTTCTTTATGACGGATCATTTTGAATTTTCTGTTAGTTATTCAGTGCTGTGCCATTAGTCAACTCGCAAGTTAATCCACTATTCTTGAGAGAAATTTCCTACTTGTAAGAGAGGGAGAAAGTGCAAGACAAAGGAAGAGCTTAAGCTGTGGAAGCCCAGAGCAGTGGAAGTTTCAGACTAAGTCCATGGTTTGAAAATATTCAAATTGTTCTATGGAAAGAAAACAAAACTAAATCTTTGAAACTTGATGGAAAATGGTATTGCTGCCTGCTGGACAACTGCACTAGATGAAGTTCCCTCTTGAGGCCTTTCCTAATTTGGTGCTTGTACCATCCTAGTTTGTACAGCATCTGTATGACCCATATTGAACAAGAAACTCCCTGAGAGGGGAAGGTGGTCGTCTGAATGGTGCTTATAATAATGCTTTTCTCTAGGCTGATGGAAGAAGGCAGCCTGTCAGATCTTCTGCAAAGATATACTTGCAAGCTGTACCTGTATGGTGGGTCTGGGTGAAGTCAGTTCTCCCTGTACATTTTACTGGTGATTCTACTCACGTGTTGCTGAGGGGGTTATGTGATGTATATGGGAAACCTGCTGTAGGGTTTCCATTAGTGCTCCTATGGTCACTGTTATCCGTTGGGCTACCTGAAAGCCACAAGAAATAGAGCCCTGCAGGGGCACTGATGAGGGTCTAGAGCGACAGGCATTGTCCCAAGTCTTGAATGTGTTAGATGTTTAGATTATAGTAAATACATTGAGAGGGACGCTGAAGAAGAAGTTCAGGTCAAATAGGAATTGGTATCCACCATGAAGTTTTTAAACTTAATCTACAGCCATGGCTCTGCTTTACAATTTCTTTAGCTCCTTCAACATTTTGTGGATGTGAGTTGCCAAAGGACAAAACTTAAAATTTTACCAGAAAGTTGAGAGAATTTTATAAGCTATGAAATGTCAAGTCCAGTCCAGTTGCATCTGCTGCCCACCATCTTTAGTTTATAATATAGCCTGGTGTCTGCAAGCACACAGAGCCAAAGAGCAATAATCTGAGGGCAGGGAGAGGATGGATCCACTCTGTGACATCTTCTGCAACCATCAGAAATGAGCTTGAAATGGGATGTTGAACTCCAGACTGCTATTCTGGAGTTAAGTATGTGAACTCATTCCCTGGTCAAATTAATGACATAAGTATTACTCCTAATAGCTGACCTTGTGGTTGTTTACAGTGGTCACACATATTTTGAGTTTTTAACTAGCATTAATTAAATTAATTGATTTTGAAATGCAGACTGTAGTGAAGTACTCTATATTAATTGCTATTTTCCCCTGCTCTAGCAGCTTACTGTGCAACTAAGTTTATACTTAACATCAAAGATTGTACTCAATATCTGACAATTTTCAGAGGTTAACTAAGGCTGGCTAGTTATGAATATCATAATAAATGTTTAACTTATCTTGAATAGCCTCTGAATTTTATGTTTTTGTACTCAGGTATGCCACCTTTTTTCTTTCACAGCTGGCACAGAAGTGCAGTAAAACAGGTCTGTCTGATAAGTACAGCTTGGTTGAAGTGGAAATCGCTTTGTGTTTGTTTACATACTTCGTTACTCAGATTATTGTCTGTTTGCATGGTTTGTTGCCCGGGTTTCCGTGTGTTGCTGCCAACAATTGTAATTTTACGGCAGCGCTTGTGCCAATGCACAATATACAAACTGATATCAAAGTTTTGGCTTTCCTGGAGCAGAGAGTATACTTCACCTTTTCAATTAATGTTTATTAAAAGGCCATCCTGATGATGAGTTCTAGTGGCTATCTCTGCCTGAGCTGTTGTGGAAGGGCATTCAGAAAGGTGAGGTTTGATTTTATTTGAAAATTCAAGCGATGGAATCTTCTTCATCATTGCTTCCACAAGAGAAATAAATGATAATAGTAAGCAACCAGTGTCAAAGTGTGCCCGGTTTGGTTAATCTCAAGTGATGTAGCCAGAAACTCAATCTTGCACTCCCAAAAGGCGGGCTATTATCTTTTAAAAAGTGCTCCATATTTGTTTTTCAATAAGGAGGATTTTCTAAACTATTTTATTGTCCCTTTTTTTTTTTTTTTCCTGAAAAGAAAGGATATACATTTCAGAGGGAAAATGTGCCTAGAAGAAACAGGAAATTTAGATGTGAAGAATTTTCTGTCTCCTGGGGATTCAGCAAACCAGTAAAGAAGATAATTGCCCTGATGGGAGAAGCTGCATTTGGGCAGATCACACCAGCAACAGCAAACTCTCTCACTGTCTGCTGTAGTTGTGTGCCTACTGGGGAGTGCCATCATCAGTTGTGGCAACCACGAGAATTAGTCAGCAGGGAATGCATGTCTGCCTCAGATCCTGCACTGAAGGACTCCTTTCCTGTCCATACGGGATTGCCAGCAGCTTCTTGTGACACATTTCCTCCATGCCAAAGAAAAAGTGCTAAATGCCAAGAGATCTATACAGAGGTGCAGAGCATTTTGTTAGCTGCCTGCCTTCCATCTGCCACTGACCTGCATATTTGCAGACCTCTTTGCCATATATTATTTTCTTATGGCACCCAGTGGCAGGCGGACACAGCTTAATGCAAGAGGTAATTTAGCTTGTGCTAATAGTTCCTATCCAGTGGTCCATCAGCAGTCCCTTGGGCAGTGATAAACAAAACTTTGAGTTGATACCTTTACCTTTCTGCTCTTGTAACTGATACAGAAATTAAGCCCTCGTATATTACTGAGGTACTTACGCAGGGAGATACAAAGAAGTACCTACATGTTTATTCCGTCATGACATAGCTGTGTGGATGCTAAGTTACACAGTTAGATTTGTTTTCAGTGAGGCACTGCGAGTTTAATTCTCTCCTAACTGGGTTTCACGTGGCACAGAGATGTAGAGGAGGAAGGCAGGTTTAATATTCCTTGTATGCTTCCCCTGTTGGAACCAGTCTGCATTTTCCTGAGAACAGCTGGAAAGCAGAGCCATTTTCCTCCCCAGAGGGTTGCAAGGACAACCATGGGTATTCCTTGAGGCCAGTTTCCTGACTGTTAATAGTCCTATACTTTGCTTTTCTCTGATACAAAGAGTCTGAGCCATAACAAGGAAACAATTCCTTTATTTGCAAAATGTAAAGGTATTGCAAACTCTAATTCCTTTTTTTTTTTCTTTTTTTCAAGCAGATTTTTAAAATCCTATGAAAATAAATTTCTGTGGAAAAGAAAGTAGAACACTTTTAAAAGCAAGGAAATAGCCATGTATATGAATAGCCCTGCTTGTATGTGTGTGTGTGTTGCATGCTGTATCCATTGCTCTCTAAAGCTTTTTGTACATTTTTTCCTTCTTAAAAATCTAGTGTGCACTACAGAAAAGTTAGTTAACTATTTACATAATGTACCTTATTCATTTCCCCCCTTCATTAACACTTTTTAACTGAAAAAAAAAAGTGCGTATTTGCAGTAGTCTTATGAAATAACATCTACCTAAATTCTGAATGTGAAGAGTTTTGGCCCTAGATCGCTGCCATATACTAGGTCAGCTTAGATCAGCCTCTTGGTAGTGTTAGAGACCAGACTTTGAAGGCTGGTGTGTGAGACCTTGTGTTTTCCTCTTTCAGAACACTCCAGTTATACGAATTCTGGCTCAGTACTTGGGGTTACTTCAGTATCACACATTGAAAAGTTGTCTTTTTTTTTTTCCAAGTTCCCAACAGCCATAAATATTTTCCTTGTTTTCCAAGATAAAACTTGGCAAGCAGCTGTTCTTGTGGCCTAGTTTAATCTGAGTTTTTGAGGTTTGGAGAAGGAGCAGAAAAAGTGGGAATTTCACCCCCACTGTGCTGTGGAAATGGTCTTTTCTCTTGCTCCACAGTAAAGGGAGAGTCTGGGCACAGCGTAAGGAAGTTGATAACATGTTGACAAATATTTCTTGTATGTGAGTTGTGGAGCAGCTGTCAATGTTATTTGGGTTTATAGCTTGGAACAGTGACTGGAAAAGACAATTCCACACCTTCACTTTTGAGAGATGGCCTGCAGCAGGGTTTTCCGTATATGTGAAGTTGAACCTGAAACGAAAATTACGGAGTTAGTCTCATCACTTGTTAACATTTAATAATTAGTAAATTGCCTCCATAATCCCCAAGATTCCCATTGATACTTCTTAGGCAAGCACAGCTACAAAATTCTACAATAAACAATGAGCTTTCTCTGCAGGCAGCACAAGTTTCCGACTCTGCAGGGCAACAGGCAAAATCTCTTTCCCTTTTGGGATCAGCTGCTGGGACAGTTTGAGACTTGAAAATCTGTTTCTTGACATCAGAAACAAAGGAGTGAGTCACTGTCAGTGACCAGCCAGACACACCAGAGCTCCAGCCGGCGTTGTCAAGAGCAGAAAGCAATGTATTGGAGCACTCGCATGTGCCAGATGCTAGCTCTTGGCTTCATTTTCCCCCAAAATGTATTCTGTTTGCATAAAATACTTTTCCAGTACAGAATTCACTGTTCCTGGGGAGATCGTAAAAAATACAGAAAATGTGTTGGGACTGGTGATGAATGTGTTTATTTGCATTTGCTTATGAACTTTTCTAACACCTTCAAATATTCCAATATTCTCCTTGTCTCAAGTGACTTCTGAACTACATTTTATGGCAAATACAACACTCAGAAATTGGCTTTCTTAGTAAAACTAGACTATGGGCTGCTTTTAAAAAGACCACACAAAGTTTGGCACATAGAGCAAAATAATTTCTGTAGAGTTTATTATATACACGGTTTATTTTGATTTAGAATGTGTACAGAGCACATGCTGCTAAGTTGAGCAGAGACTCATCTGTTGATACAGTTGATACCACAACCAGCTCAGCAAGTCTTCCGAACTAAAAAGTGGCCGAGACTGGGAGGGCACAGGCAGAAGTATCTAAATAAGCTTGTTTTGCACTTAATTCTTTCTCAGGTGTCCATCTGTGACCACAGTCAGGTTCTACCAGGGTGGGTGGATGCAGGGTTGGATCTGTGGGAGCCAGTCAGGGTTCTTTTATTATGTTTTGAGCTATAAATCAGGTGCACACATGCAAGAGAACTTTTCCCTGTGAGTGGTGCTCAGTGTCTAGTGAGGTTTGGTAGCCTAGGTGCACCAAGGTAGGGTCACCTGAATAGTGTTTTATGGATCACCTCAACTTCACTAATCTGTGTGACCACCCTAGGATACTTAAGGTGTCGAGTAGGTAGAATGAGGCCTAATAGCTTTAATTGTCTGCTAGAGGAAAATAAAATTCTAACGAGGACCCATATACTCCAATACTTTGGAAAGTTTTGCCAAACTTTTACTCACTTTTGCTGCGAAATAAGATTCAGTGAGGCTATCCTGAAGGAAATGGTGTTGTGAACTGGCAGGACCAGACTGATTTTTTTCCAATGACCAGTATATCTCTCAAGTGTTATTTCTGTCTTGATAAATGTGTATTACAGCTCAAATGACATATGCTAAATACCCTTGCAAACAAGTGCCTCAGAATAATTAATACTGGCTATTCATGGAATGAAGTTGCAGTAAGCATGTGCTAAAATTCATCAAAAGTTTCATCATTTCACTTCCAAAGTCATCTAGAAAGAAAGGGAAATATTTGGGGCCTCTGTCAAGAATAAAGCCTGAGCATCTGTGATGACAGGTGCCCCTGGGCAGCTGGGGGAGCATGAGAAGGGACTGGTGGAAAGAATTCACTTCTTGGTCATCACCGAGTGAGAGGAAGCACAGGGGCCACCATGACATGACAAATGTGTGAGAAGTGGAGGGGGTCAGACAGATGGCAGGGTCCTGTGCGGATTCTGCATGATGACTGGTGGCCTGAGAGGACTTCAGATATCAGGTGATTCACTCAGTTGGATGCAGTCCCAATGAAGAATTTGATTAGCTGTTTTAATTAAAATACAAAGCACAAGAAACAAAAAAATGTAGCAAACCCTTATTGGCTAGGGTCAGTAATTAGATACCTTGTGGAAAGCAAAACACTGGCTCTGTTTTCTTAATCTCCTAAATTCCTGAACATTCATTGGCATCCATTTTCTTCCTGTTCCCTTCATACTGGAGTTTACACAAGGAAGTTTCTTTTGATTTTGGTACCAACTGATGCTTATGAATGTGATTCTGGATAATCCAAAAGTCTCACTGGGAGCCAAAGCTCTCTGACTGAGTCTCCTTCTAGTGGTACTGGAACCACAGAGGCAAAAGGGAGGGAGTCATAGTGCACCAGCCCCTGCCACAGAGGACCACACCATCCTGGAAAATGTTCTGGGATCCTCTGAATTTTGAGACCAACAGGGAATTTATAAATGTACTATTGTCTATAATCCCTGTAAAATTTGGAAAGTCATTCTGGGGTTCATAAATGCATCCAAGTTTCTGGAAAAAAAACATGGCAAGCTTTCAGTCATGCCTTTTGATGTGTAGTGTTTCGTATTTTTAAAGCCATTCCCTTAACAAAAAGGAATAGAGAGTAATAATTGAAGAGGAAAAAACAAACAAACATACATACAAACAAACAAACAAAAACAAAACAAACTCAAAACCAAACCAAACCAAACAAACAAACAAAAAAAAAACAACAACCAACCAACCAAAAAAAAACAAAAACAACCAAAGATTGCAGTAGCACTGACAGGTTGAATTCCAGTCTTCCTGGGCTGTTAAATCCACCTCTAGCTTAATTTTCCCAGTTTTAACAGTTTCTGTTTCAGGGTACTCAGCCAGAAGCCATTGCTCAAGTTCTTGGAAAGGAGCTCCCTTGCAGGAGCAGGATTGTGACCAGAACCCCCATGCACTATATTTGAATGAAAAATACATTGTTAAACATCTCTGGACATAGGGGATTTGATACCCAAGGAATGTAATTGTACAGCAGGTTATAGTTAAAGTTCAAATGGCAAATGTGTATTTCAGGATTAACTGTACAACTAGTTTCCATTTATGTAAAATGTGCGTGTGCTCTAGGGATCACAGTTATCTAACCTGAAGCTATTTTGATAATCCCTTGAAAACTCTCGTTCTCTGATTTTGTGGATTTTGGCTCAGTCAGTCTGTACACATTCACAAACAACCTCAACTGCAACCAGCTGACTGCCAGACAGGATTCGTGTACAGGACTGTAGGAATAGATGCATCCCTGGTAAACTGAAGCCCCAGATATTGATCTTTGAAGTGGATAACCACTGGATGCAGTTTTGCAGAGCTTCAGGAAGTATTAGCAGTGGTCCTGGTGTTTGTTATGTTCAAGGTCAATAGATATGTTCCTTGGCTGCAGGTTTTGTGGTTGCAGATGCTGAATCTTCACTGTTATATGCTCCCAGTCCAGGATGAGTCTTACTGAGACAGAAAATGAGTCACTGAGGCTGCTTTCTCACTTAGAGTGGATTACTTGAGAGTAGCCATTGAGTAAACATGGCAGCAACTAAGGGGCTGCCAACAATAAACAAGTCAGGAGCCAGTGACTGTCAGCAGCTTTTCAAAAGTGATGGTGTAGCTAGGCTGGCTTGCTTGGGCACCCTTCTACCAGGTTACTGTTAGCACCCATCGGGATCTGATTAGCATACCTTTAGGCAGTTCCTGTAGCCAGCTATTTCAAGGCCTGGATCTAGATACAAACCTGGTCTGTTAGTAGTACTGTTTGTGTGTTTTGATGTGAGAGCAATGATCACTCCACCAGGAGCCTGCCAGTTGTCCTAATGATCCTGGAATACACAAGAACTATAAAAACACTAAGCTTACAGAAAGCAGGAAACTGAACTCACAGGAGTTCAACTTTTGAAGCCAGTGAGACCAAACAAATATTTCAAATATTTCAAAACTAAATAATATTTCAGTCTTTGCAAAAGCAAGCGCCTGGGTGAACATCAGAGTAAATGTAATTTGTCTAGGCCGAGCACATTTACAACTTCTCTTGGAGGTACAAGGCTGTGGGCAAAGGTTACATTTTATTAGTTGATCTGATGTAGCTGGGAGAAACAGGCAAGTATTTAGGCAGATGAGCTATTTTTTGGGGTAATGTAGTAGGCCAAGTGATTTGGCAGATGCTGAGAGCGCAGATCTGTGCAGTAGAAAAGCTTTGCTTTTATAATCTCTTACTGAGCGCACCCCTGTGGTTTGCAGACACACTCCAGGAGGCTGCCGGATGGGTTTTTTCCTTTCCCCAGGGGCAGTGATGTGACGTGGCCTGGCCTGGGACCCCACTGCTCACCCTGACCCCACAATATCCAAGCCAGCCTGGGCAGGCCCTGCTCTGCTCTCTGACAGGCTCCAGCCCCGAGGCTTGCTCGTCCTCTCTCTTCCTGGGCCACTGCTGTCGTCCTGTTGCTTGCCCTGTGGGCTATGAGCCAACAGCTTGGTCTGGGCTGCAAATCTGATGGCTTTTCCTTCAAAAAGGAGCCACTGCAGCGTGGACTGGGGGTCAGTCAGTTGGCTGTGGGCAGTGCTTAACACAGAGCAGAGCTAGTGATATGCCATGGGCACACCCCAAAGCATCCATGGCACACATCAACAACGTAAATAAGCAGCATAACTCAAGGGAATACTGTAGGAGCAAGATTTCATCCTCTTTTTCTGAAGGAAGGCAGCCCCGCACTACGCTCTGCCAGAAGAAACAGCTGGGCTGAAGGAGCTGTTGCAGCGCTTTCCTCTGTGTTTGATCCTGGGGAAACATGATGGATGAAAGGGGCGGAACTCGTAATGAGGGAGATGAGCGCTGTCAGCAAACACTTGCCTGATGATTTCTGCTTTACCTGGTTCTTATCTCTGATATTACCTATGGAACAATGGAAACCGGTTTAGGGTGCCAAAGAATAAAGGAAAGGCTTTTCTAAAATAATTCTTTACAGTTCGGAAATTCACAGCAGAGTATCTTGTACCTAAATCTTACTTGTGTTCTGCTCAAGTGTACCAGCTAATAAGAATCACACAGCTCTTTTGAAAGAGCTGTTGCAAGTAAAGGCAGAAATACTAGACTATAATCTGGGACTCTTTATGTCAGCAGTTAAAGAGGTGTCAAAATGATATAATGTACAATGTGAAAGGGAGATGTGAGCGGTTTGAACAATTGCTCACTGGAATTGGTGGATTGTTCACAAGACTACATGGTTGTGTTTGGAACAAGCAGAAAGAATACTTGAAAAGTGTATAAGCGTCTGTGAGGTCACTGTGAGAGAAAACAAGCCTACATGGTTGTGCTTGGAACAAACAGAAAATCTGGTGTAATTGGTACATGATGTCAGGATCTTGGGACTCGAAGAGGGAGGGTGAGGAGACAACCCATCTGTGGCCAAAAACTCTTGCAGTTAAAGCATCCCCAGTGACACTACTGTAGTGGAGCAACTGCTCTAAATTAAAAACAGAAAACAGCAGCACAAGCTGAACCCCTGCCAGGAGCTCGCAGCCATGCTGATGGATCAAGATGAGAAGGCATTGCCAGTATGGTAGTAGCTGTGACCAGATCCCAAAAGCACAGAGGGCTTCAGGGCCATTGTACTACTCTGACCTTTTATGACAGGCTCACTAACAGCTGCCTTTGTGCACTTTCTGGAGAAGCAAAGGACAGTGCAGTATAAGGGGCTGGTAGTTAGCCCCTTTCCCCCTTTCCAAGCCCTCTGCATGGAAACAGCGTCAGTAACAAGCCTTCAGAAACTTCTTTCCCCTGGGTTGAACACACCATTTCTCTGACTGCTTTGGTACCCTTGACCACCAAAGGTCCCAGTAATCAGTTTCTCTTCCCAGAGACAGATTCAGTCTGTAAAGCAGAATGAGCTTGTGCCTGGAGAGAGCTGCTGGGGGCAGCTCCTGCTGCCAGGGCTCCTGCCATCAGGGTTGTCGGTGCAGTGGAGGAAGGTGTGTGGCTGCTGGGAAGAGCTACCTGTCTGCTTATAACCCCAGGTTGTGCTTTCCTACAAAATGCTCTTGTTTTGTGTAAAATTTGCCTGGAAACTCCATAGTTCCTCCTGAAGAAGTGGAATAGTACAGAGGTAAATTTAAGGGGGTCCTCCTCAAGTGTCCTCCCTGATGAGCAACAAGAGGGGTGCCAGTGGCCAGGCAGGACCACAGGTTGCTGCAGGAAAGCAGCAGCCTTAGTCTTAAGGTGCCCCTACGGACACACAAGAGGGGGAATCCCCTGACAGCAGCTGTGCATGAGTACAGCCTATGTTGTCCAGTTTTGTGGTGAATGCTGGACATCAGTCACTGCAGACAGCAAACACAGACCACCTCCTGCATCTCTTTCCCTCAGCTGTTTTCATAGAACTGCTTTTAAGAAACCGCAGATGAGACAAGGATGTTTAAAGACCAAAAAGTTTTTTCCTACAGCAATAGGTCCCAGTGGAACAGTGCATTTCTTCTGGTGCGAATCTAACAGCTTACCAGAAATGAACTCCACTGTGGCTTAGCAGTAATGGAAATACCGGTTATGTTCTGCCTTGTCAATTAGCTTTAATCACAGATGTTTCAGACATTTTGGGACTGAACTTATACCTTTGTGAACATGGGCTGGCTTTGCTGCTCTGCCCGGTGCACGCTGTGTGAGCTTCTGTCCACCTGGGCCAGAAACTG
This sequence comes from Anser anser, assembly GCF_964211835.1. NCBI lineage: Eukaryota > Metazoa > Chordata > Aves > Anseriformes > Anatidae > Anser > Anser anser. The sequence goes on from NC_139723.1 coordinate 47,911,924, forward strand.
CTGTGCAAATCCTCTGGGGACCAAGAAGAATTGGTCAAGCACTGCCCCTGCTGCTGCTCTGCCTCATCTGACTGCTGTGGCCGAGGCCAGGGACATGAGACAGATGGACAGACCTCCTCTTCCTCCTTCACCTTCTCATTCTCCTCCTCCTCCTCCTTCTCCTCCTCCTCCTCCTCCCCTGGCTGGGCAGCGATGGTGAGCAGTGCTGCTTTCTGCAGCAGCCTGTGTTGAACTGCTGCTGACACTGCCCAGCGATGCTGGTCACGCGAGAGGCCTTGCTCACTGGAGACTGCTGTAGGGTAACACCCTGACCAAGGCTTTTGTGTGCTTGATCAGTCTGGAGGTTTCTTTGACTTTTTTCATAGGATTGCAGAAGAAAAGTTTTTCCTCCTATTGAAAGCTCACTTACTCATGCCATTTTTTGCTTTCCCAGGACACTACCTAAAAAAAATTGAAAAGCTCCTCTCTTCCACTTTTCTCCAAAGAGCCTTACCAAAATGCATGGTAACTCTTCCTGGGGAGAGGAAAAGTTTTCTTCAGAAAATCTCAGCTTTTCATAGGTTAAACAAATTTAACAATGATCCACATGCTTCTGTTTTTCAAGACAACTGCCAGGTCAGCAAAAAATGCCCATGTTAGTTGAAAAGTTTCCTTTATATCGACAAGGAATTGACCCAAAAGCAGTGTGTTTAGTCTGAGGCTTTTGTATCCAATATCCACAAGCCTTCTCCTTTTCAACCAAAATTTCATTCAAATATATGGGAGAATTTCTGTGTTCTTACCTCAAAGTCTGAACTGTCATCTAAACATAATCTGCACCCAAGGATAGCCTCCAATTACAAACTTAATTTGCAAAATTATCATTAATATAATTTATGTTTTTATGATTAATATTTTTAACCAATTTTCCTGGTGATATAGTAAGGAATAATAGGTCCTAAAAAACAAACTGTTTTGCTTCCATTTTTTTTTTCTTGGAGTAGAATATAAAAAAAAAACAGCAACAACAAACAAACAAGCAAAACACCCTAAAGGCACTCCCCAAAATCCAGACACTGATATTCCAAAGAAGTATCAGTTTTTGTTGTAAGAATCCCTGGTAATATTCTTTTCTGTTTCGATAGGGAAAGTACAGAGGAAATCCAAACATAACTGGCATTTCTTGCAAATTTTGTCTATAAATAAGTGTCTAATCAAATGCAAATTTCCAGACTTTTTCTGCTTCATATTTTCCTTAATAATGTTTCTCTTGGAACTTGCTGTTTATATACATTTTTCTTGTAAAGCTTCACTGTTGCTGAACTGAGCAAACAGCTGTGTCAGACATAAGCCCCATGAAGGGTGTAAAATTTCTGTGGTTTTGCTTCTAAATGTGAAAAGCTAGCTGGTGATTTTAGTTCCGCCCCCCCTCCTTTTTTTTTCTTAATGGGATTTGGTTTAGTTTATTAGCCAGTGTCTGGCTTTGTGCCTTGTTTGTGTTATTTACAGGGAGAGCAATCACTGTCATTTCCTTACTGAACTGGGGGAAAAAGTAGTATTGTTGGTCTCGCACCAACCCCCATTGGTATAGCCATTGATATAATTGCTGCTGACTGATGTAGAGATGGCCATTTAGTAAGTAAGTAAGTAAATAAATAAATAAAAGGTTAAATATAGATTAGGAAAATCTGAGTGAATGATTCATAGAGTTACAATATAACCAACTGTAATTGAGAGATTTTGTAAGGAACTACTTATTACAGCATCAAGATCAGAGACTTGCACACAGAAAGATTTTAAAGGTCTCATTTTGCAAGTCTTACAGTTGCAATGCATAGTCACACTGAGGATGGGTTTGCAGTATTGGGTCCTAAGCCCCCCCGGGGCTCAATATTTTGCTTGGACAAGCAGAAATGTAAAATGAGCACATGCTTGGTCCTGTACAGAGTTTGATTCAGCTGCCAGGCAGAAAGCAGACAAGTTACACAGTAGGTAAGCAGTCACTACAGAAACCTGGGTTGAAAAGTGCATTACTTGCCAGCTGGAACAGTGAGTGCATCACCAGAGAAATACATCCGAGAGTCCCCTTTCTCCCAACTCTTCTCTCAGCTGTACATGTTTGCCATCACCAGGTAATTGCTAACTGCCAGCAGTTAAACGTAGGTAGCCGTCCCTGTCTGTTGTCACCTGTAAAATAGCTTGTAAGGTGTCTTTACCATAACGACAAAAAAAAAAAAAAAGCCATTCCATAAACTAGGAAAGCAAGTGCAGCTTTCCTGTATTTACATAACTACTTATACTGATTAGGGCTGTATCTACCCCCTAAGCAAGTCATTGACAGAAATTGCAAGAAATCATATGTTTGTGTTTCTGCGTCATCAGACTTTTCCCAGCATTTTGTGACTTTCTGTGGTTTTGAAAAGTAGCCCTCTTCTGACAACTCCTGAGTGAATTCAACTAAGTGACTGTAGGTGATTGGAAGGAGGAGGATTTTGAGGAAAAAAAACCCACAAATCCGTTATGACATGCTGCAAATGAAGCTGCATGTTGCATTTTTAATGAGATTTCTGAGTACATCAGTGTGCATTCATCGAGTTCTCCATAGACTGCTAAATATCCTTCTGTTACTCCCACAGACAAGTGTGGAAAGTTATCTGCTTCTTTACTCCAAGGAGCCCTCTCTTTGCATTGATTTGCTCTCACAATCGCTCTGTGTCAGTTCTTGAGGTCTGCATTGTGAGACCTTCCCTTCTGCAGCAACGGCACATCGTTGCTATTATTGAAACACAATTTAGTTTAAAGGCCACTTAGTCAATGGCAGCATTCATTTGTAAGAAGTTTACCATTAGCATTTTCTGTGCTTGATTCTGCAAAGTGCCAGGCTCTCTGATCCTCATTAGCAAAGCATTTTAACATACACTTAAAATTCTCTATCAGTGGTCCCATTGATTTCAGTGGAGCCAATCACACTCTGATCTTTCCAGAACAGGCTAAAAGGATTAGTAAATTGGGGGTGAGAACACTTTTTCTGGAGACTTTAATCAATAAGTTAAAATAATCTTTAAAACAAAAAGAGCCAAGAGATTCTGATTAAAAAGAGTTAATGATCTTTACTTTCATATCAGTGGGGGTTCAGACCAATCCTGACTGGAAACTTTAAGAGGTTTTCTTTTTTTTTTTGAAATGACTACTTCTGTAGAAGAACATAAGTCTACTTATAATTAAGCCTTAAAGCCAGGCAGCCATTTGAACCTCACAGCTGGTAATTTGAGGTATTCATGGGAATGTTTTTCTATGTCAACACTAATTTATTTCTGAAAAAAAGGTGAATATTATAAGAATGTTCTGTTTCCTGTGGGGTTTCTCATGATGTCTAGACAAAAATAGGGTTGAAATCTAAACTGAAATTGCCAGGCATGGATTCTGAATTACAGGTTTCTTTGCAGGCAAAATGATCCAAATTCAGACTAGCTTAAAAACACAGATTTTGTGTCTGAATCGGATAATGCCACTTAAATCAATGTAAAACAAGTGTCGTGTGAGAAGCATTTGACTTCTGGTAGAGCCTTAGTAATCTCCCTGTATCATCCACCCTCATGAAAAAGCATGCATGTCCTGGACTAGATCATGCCAGCAAATAAATGCAAATAAATCTTTTGTGGACTAACTTGATAGCTGTGTGCAGGCGGATGTTTTATACACTCAGATTGCAGTTAGTGGCAGATGAAGTATTCGGAAGGCGCATTAGGTGCCTATTTCTAAATATGTATTTATTTATTTATTTTTTCTTTGATATGCTGTTGCAGTAATGAGTTACTTGCACTTGACCAGTGATTTTGTGTTTTCCTTCAAGAGACTAAAACCAGGCACAGCAGATATAAGAAGAAGTTCTGGTAAGAGGCAAAAATAAACATTCCATTACCTAAAAAGGGAAAGAAAATGCAGCTTTTCTGTGTCCACACAGCCCCTTATACTGCTTAGGGCTACATTTATCCCATAAGTAAGTAGCGATCATTTATCTTACATCTGCTAAACAAAAATGCACCGTACAAAGCGTTAGGTCATTTCCTATGCAGTGTCCTCAGGTAAGAGAGGGAGCAGATAAAGTGGGATGCTGTAGCATACACTGCTCAAGGAACCAGGGGTTGTCAGAGCTCCTGGCATCTTCGTGAGTGCAGTGGGGAGAGGACTTTGGGAACTGCATAGACCAAATCTGTGCCTGCAGTTTGCCTTGCGGGGTGGTGACTGTCCATGCTTACGATTTTTTTCACAACAGAGAAAATACCTTGTGAATCTGAGAGGCAATAGGAGAGCTCCTAGGAAGAAACCCCAGGGTGGTTTTGTTGAGTTGGAGGGTTCAGGCAGGATTCATGAGAGGAGGGTGTGCCTCAAAGGCAAACAATATGTATCACATCACTCTAATTCTTCGTGTGTGTAAGTTAAGCAAATGCTTACACATATGTAGGAACCAAAAATGGTCTCTGTGGTCAAGTAAAATAAAATTGAAGAAATATATGCCTTAAGGAGAGAAAAGAGTGTAGGTGTGATGCCCTGCTGTGTGAAGGACTGGCATGACACAGTCCTCAAGAGGTCTTGCAACTCTTGCATGCAGTGTAGCTGTTAAGAACTGGTATCAGTTCTGATTTATCTGATATACATTTCTGTGAGGTTAGGAGGATTGTTTTTCAGATCATCTCTGGGATAATGTTCTAGCTATACATGTCCTAGCTTCCCTCCCCTTCCCTTCCCTCCCCTTCTCTTCTCCTTCCCTTCCCCTTCTCTTCTCCTTCCCTTCCTCTTCCTTTTTTTTTTTTTTTTTTTTTCCCCTTGAAATTCTGTTTCTCTCTCTGTTTCACTTATTTCTGGCACTGTTTTCCAGCTTCCTATGATTACTGTATGCCGTTGCACACTGCTGATCTTGGTTTTGATGTGTTAACAAACTCTCTACAAACAGGCATCCATTCTACTGTGATTTATTTATCATTGTCAAGTTTTCCTACATATTGTTTCTTTGGCATATTTTAGCCTCTTTGTGCCTTTTTAGCCTTTCATCACTTCCTTTCATTTGTTTTTATAGAGGAACTGATATTTTAGGCCCTGCTCCTAAAATATCCATCTGGAGATTAATTTTGAAATACTCCCATTGACATTTGATACATTTGAATGTAACTTTACATTGACCACTGTTTTTGAATCAATATAGTTATACCTGTTGGTTTTGCTGCTTAAGAATGTCTAATCAAATGGTTTGTCTACAGCTACCTGTTTTGGAGGGCAATACTTAAATAAAAATTCTGATGTGTGTCTGTCTTTGTTCCTAGGACATTACATTTCTGTGGACACATCTTATGAGGGTGAGAAAGCAGTGCTTTTCAGTCCTGACCTATATTCTGAAGAGTGGAGCTGCATCAGACTGATTTATCAGATAGCAACTACTTCAGGGACTTCATCTGATCATGCCAGGCTCAACCTGTATCTAAGGCAAGAAGGAGAGAGCTTTGATCGTTTGATGTGGTCAGCCAAGGAGCCTTCAGATAGCTGGCTCATAGCTAGTTTAGATTTAACAAACAGCACAAAGAAGTACAAGGTAAGCCCAATTTCGGAAGATACCACAAGCTTTCTTGTGTATGCATTATGGTGTATGGATTAATTCTCAAGCATTTCCACTCTTGGCCTTACTCTTCCTATTCTGACTCCATGGAATATGTGGTCTTCTGTATACACTTCCTGGACGGAAGAGAAATGCGCTCCATACTGATGGGATGCTGAGTGCTTCTTCTAAAATCTCTGGGTTAAAACTGATGTGGGCTAGCAGCATGTGAGTCACTTGTCCCCTTCTATCCATAAAATCAGTGATTAATGCTGTTTTGAGTCAGGCAGTTAATACTCTTCGAAGCAAAGGCATCAGCTGTCTCACTGGAAAGCACAGCTGACTGAACCAAAGCAGCAAAGATACTTCTTGGCAGCCTGACATAGCTGCAGTTGTCTCATGGGAGATACGTGACCTGCCAGGCCTTAGTTCTGCAGATGTGCTCTCTCATTGCTGTCCTCTGTGCCCTTCTGGAAGAAGCAAGGATCAGAAGCTTAGGGGAGAGTATTTCTACCCGAATCCTCTTATGATGTGTCTCTCACAGTAAATTCCTGTATAGCCAAAGACGAGGAATATAAAGCCATCTATTTGCAATGATGATATGAAATGCAGGCTATTTTGACCTCATTTCATTGTCTTTCCATGTGCCTTTTTTTCCACAGAGAAGGGTATTAACTGTCTTTAATAATTCCGTCAAGCCTTTCAGCAAAAGTACCTCTGCTGACTGTAAGAGTGATGAGGTCCCTACATATGTTCTGTTAGTTCACCTGTTTATCTGGTTTAAATGTTTAAGTTGATAATGGTCATTCTGACATCCTAAAGTCTACAATTTGATTTATATTGTGCAGATTGTACTAGAAGGTGAAATGGGACAAGATAAATCTGCCAGTATAGCCATCTTTGAAATTAAAATAACTCCTGGGTATTGCATTGGTAAGTACTGTCTGCTCAGCTTTCATATTCTCTGCATAGCACAAAATGCCTCATTGGCTGTTTTAAAACTGAGTTAAAGATTCTAGTTTATGAAGAAGGCAAGGGGTATTCTCTTAATGAAAAGCTGACTGTCACATTTGATACAGATATTTCATTGTTTTTAATTTAAGACTGTGCACACTAAAACGTGTATGTATTTACCTATCTCTCTAGTATATATACACATTTCACATAAATTCATATGGAATTTCAGTAACCCATTCTGTTCTTAAACTATTTATTGTTTGAACAGGACCAAGTGTTATATTTTCACAAAAATAGACTTCTGCAAACATTAAGCATAAGAGCTGCAACATTATGTCTGCTGTCTGCTGCCTCACATTTCCTTACAGAGGCACCTTTAAGGCCACAGAGTGTCAATATTTACACTCATTGTTATTTTCTCATGACATTTGCCAAAACCTGCTAAGTTAAAAAAAGTGTCAGTGGCTGGGATGCTGGGAGACCTTTCCATTTCTGGGAAGCTCTGGTGGAGCCCAACCAAACAGTTAAAAACCTTTGGCTCTGTAAAAGAAACAAAGCAACTTTATCACCACTAGGAAATCCTGTTTTACTTCCAGCCATCCCTGCTTTGCAAGTCGGTGTTCTGCTCCAACTCTTCAGTACAGAAGGTGGTATATTGTAAATCTATTGTATTTGGTTCTGAATTACGGCAGATGTAATGAACAGAGAGATTGGACTAATCAGGACAGAAATGAGGATAGCAGTGATCAGGAACTGTGCCTTAGTTTGCTTTTATTTGTTATAAGCTGTTACGCAATGCGTCCAGTCTTATAAATGTAGGTATTCTCTGCACCACCATATGTAAAACAAGCCCAATGCTTAGCCTTTCTTTTAGTTTCTGTAGTGAAAATGTGTGCATTGAACCGGTGTTTGCAATTGTAGAGTGTGACTTTGAAGAAAATCATCTTTGTGGCTTTGTGAACCGCTGGAACCCCAATGTGAACTGGTTTGTTGGTGGAGGAAACATTCGCAATTCCCAGTCCATCCTTCCCAAAGACCACACACTTAACAGTGAATTGGGTAAGCAACAAATGTAAAACAGAAATATAGTGGATTCATATAAGACTCTTATACTGTTTATGTATACTTATATGTTATTTCTTTTATCCTGGCATTAGGTGGGGGAAGAAAGAATGACTTATGTGTAAATAGAGGTCAGAAAGAGATGGAGAGAACTTGCAGAAGGTCACACAAAATTTCCCATATGCTTTATAATATGGTTCCTATGCCTTTCTCTCTGCTTCAAAATAAGGAGAAGGAGCTGGATGCTCCAGCTGAATGCCCTGAAGTCTATAGGGCTCTATTCATCCCAGGATACTCAGAGATCTGCCTGAGGTCATTGTGAGACCTCTCCCAATTATTTTTGTAATGGTCATGGGGGTCTGGAGAGATCCCAGTCCACTGAAAGCTGGCAAATGTTGTCCCAGTTTTCAAGAAGGGTAAGAAAGAAGACCTGGTAATTACCGGTCTGTCAGTCTCACTTCAGTGCCTGTTAAAATGATGGAGAAGATTATTCTGGGAGTACTGAAAATCACTTGAAAGACAGTATAGTCATTATTTTTACACAACATGGGTTCATGAGGGGAAAGTCCTTTTTAACAAACGTAATTTTCTTTTATGACAAGGTTACCCATCTAGCTGACCAAGGGAAGTCAGTAAGTAATATTTTGGATTTCAGCAAAGATTTCAGTACTGTTTCTCACAGTATGCTTCTGGACCAAATGTCTAGCATACAGCTAGACAAATACATAATGTGATGGGTGAACAACTGGCTGATGGATCAGGCTGAAAGGGTTATAGTGCATGGGGCTACATCAGGCTGGCAACTAATCACTAGTGGGGTTCCCCAGGGCTCCATTTTAGGGCCAGTTCTCTTCAATGTTTTCATAAATAATCTGGACGCATAACTCAAATGCATTCTAAGTAAGTTTGCAGATGACGCTAAATTAGGAGGAGCTGTTGATTCCCTCTAGGGTAGAAAGGAATTGCAGGGAGATCTTGACAGACCAGAGGTAATCAACAACTGCATATAATTTAACAAGACCAAGTGCTGAATTGTGCATCTGGGATGAGGCAACCCTGGCTATACATACAGATTAGGGAACGGGAGGCTGGAGAGCAGCCCCACGGAAAGGGATCTGGGGGTTCTGGTTGGTGGCAAGTTGAACATGGGCCAGCAGAGTGCCCTGGCAGACAAAAGGGCCAGCTGTACCCTGGGGTGCATCAGGCGCAGCACTGCCAGCTGGTCGAGGGAAAGGATTGTCCTGCTCTGCTCTGCGCTGGTGCGGCCTCACCTCAAGGGCTGTGTGCAGTTGTGGGTGACACAGTATGAGAGCAACATAAAGCTATCAGAGTGTCCAAAGGAGGGCTACAAAGATGGTGAAAGGTCTATAGGGAAAGAGATATGAGGAGCAGCTGAGGTCCCTTGGTTTGCTCAGCCCAGAGCAGAGCAGGCTGAGGGGAGGCCTCATGGCGGCCTGCAGCTCCCTCACGAGGGGAGCGGAGGGGCAGGCGCTGAGCTCTGCTCTCTGGGGACAGCGACAGGACCCGAGGGAACGGCATGGAGCTGGGACAGGGGAGGGTCAGGCTGGGGGTTAGGGAAAGGTTCTGCACCCAGAGGGCTGTCGGGCACTGGGACAGGCTCCCCAGGGCAGTGGTCATGGCACCGAGCCTGCTGGAGTTCAAGAAGCCTTTGGACAACACTCTTAGACACATGGTCTGGTTTTTGCATGGTTCTGTGTGGAGCCTGGAGCTGTACTTGATGATCCTCGTGGGTCTCTTCCCACTCAGGATGTTCTGTGATAAAATTTTGTATGGTGCAGGGGAGGGAGGGAGAATCCGTCTTACGGTGGCTTGTATAAAAGTATGGGCCACAGTATGTCAAAAACTGGTACCACTGGCCTGTGCATCTGGCAGGGATTTTCTTCTCAGTGGCCATTGGAAGTGAGTAGGAAAGCTAAGGGATTGAAACATGTTTGGGAAATCTCATTTTAAATTGCACAGGGTTTAGGAGTGGTGTTTCTTTCAGTCAAATGGGATGCCGTTAGTGCTGTCCAGCACACTGGCTTAAAGTTTTTTTTTTTTTTAGCACTGTCCCTATGTGAAATACTTGTTCTGGCCACCTTGCTGAGAGAACACTTTAAATCATCGTGGAGAAAGTCTAGTGGATATCTTAGTCTTTGATGTAGTTTTTGTTGTATAAAATACCATAGCAGATGATTCAAGAGATCTGGCTTGCTGCAACACAACGTGCATCTCAGACAATGTGGAGTTTTTGATGGTGCAAGGAATTGCATCCTGAAAAGTGGGGTCGGTACTCTTTCCTTAACTCATGCCGCTGTGCCTTTTTATTTTATTTCACAATTGTGTGAGTTGAGTACAGAGTGTCAGCCTAGCCCTGCGTAACCCCAAGTCACTTAAATACTGGTAAAATTTTGATGGAAGTTGAACTTGCCACAACTTCAAACACTGTAGACAGTGGTTCTACGTATTAGAAAGTACTGTATGAGACAGCAAAAGCTGGCAGCTGGGAGTGATCTGTTTTCTCGTAGCCACACTATTTCTTGTTCACACCAAACCCTCACTGATGACCATTGACTGAGAAGACTCCAAGAACCAAAAGTTCACAGAAGAACTTTCATTTTGCAAGAAGTGTGTTATGAAGATACAGCAGCCATTTGTAAGGAAAACTTTAATTGATATATGGAAATTGCAGAAGAAAATGAAGCCCAGAACTTCTCAGGCAAGTTCCACTGCAGTGTCACCAGTCCCCTGACAGTGGGCAAGCTGGAGGAGACCCACAGCCAAGGGAACCCTTTCCCCTTGTTCCACTGGAGTGAAACGAGAAGTGAAATATCCAGGACTGAGAACACTGTTAGATAATTGGCTGTAGTTGTGTATATAGAAGCAGATACAAACCTAACGTCAGAGATTGCAATGTCCAGGCTGAAGCATCCTGCCAATTAGCACTTCATTCTCCTATGAGTTTTCTTCATGTGAAGAACCATTTTTCCATTGATCAATGGGTACTGTTTGATCCTGTGTTCTTGACTGTAGAAAAGGAAAAACTACAATTGCACAGGATATTCATGAACGTGCACATATCCTGCTTATATTAAGATAGCTCTCCCAAAATCGCAGTCTGAGAATCTGTTCCCTTTGAAAATCCTGCCTAGTATATCATATTGTCTGTTGAGGGGAAGGGTGTTTACTCATCTGCATTGCGTATTTCTGTTAAAGAATCTTTCTTAAAAGTATTTTTTTAAGGATTTTGTGGAAAAAAATAATAACAATCCATTCAGTAAATATAAAACATTTAGAAACCAAGTTTTAGGTAGATCAAACAGCTTTATACAGGCAGTGAAATGTGCAGAATTACAAGGTTTTTTTCCAATTCATTTGTTACTTTAAATGAATGATGTGCTGAATAAAACCTGTGAGGAAACACATAGCTCATATTCTTGTTCATTTACTTAGTTTACCTCAGTAAAAGCTGCACTTGGATAAACTAAATACCATACCAAGCTGTTGAGAGGCAGAGAATTTGCTCAGTTGTAACTTTTTTTTTTCCATTTATGAATGAATCTCAAAATTCAGAGAGTTTATTACTTTCTTTGATGTGAAGGTTTTGATTAAAGACTTAAGAAGAGCTGAGCTGTTTTGCCCGTGGTATCAGCCAAACAACTTTGGGCTGTACATAGAACGAAGGGAGAAAAAAATATATATTTGAATTACTCGTTTTCCAAGCCACAGTGATACATACCTTGTCCCTGCCCACCTCTTGCAATTTGTTTTAAGTGGTGTCCATTAAAGGGTGTCCTCATGCCACGTTTCTTTTATACTTTTAGGTCACTACATGTATGTGGACTCTGTTTACGTCAAACATTTTCAGGAAGTGGCGCAGCTAATCTCACCAAAGACCACAGCCCCAATGTCCGGCTGCTTATCTTTTTATTATCAACTTAAGCAGGAGAGCAGCATTGTTTTTACCCTTTACTTGAGAGATATGAATGGCTTTTATGAAGAGATCTGGAAAACAGACAGTGCCTTGTCTGCAGGCTGGGAGTTAGCAGAGGTTGACTTCAGCGCACCGTACCCCATGGAGGTAAAACAATCATTCCTATCCAGTCCAGATATGAATTGCAGGTTTCGTCAGACATCAGTGCTGACTCAGACCAAGTTGGGAACATTCCAGTGGCCTTCCAGTATCTGAAAGATGCTAGTAACGATGCTCCTGATCTGTCTTTCCCTTTGTTTTTTCCTTAGTCCACTGTATAAAGGTCAAGGAAAAATCACTTTTCATACTGCTGTTTTTCAATAAAGATGAAGTCAGGTGGTTAACTGCTTGAAGCGACTGTCATGGGAGGTTGTAGAGTCCTACTAATGTGAGATCTTTCGGTTCCTACCAAATAATGTCATAGTCCTTTCAGTCCCATATTTCTGTGAATTGATAATTTGTTTTTGAAGATGCTGAGTATCATAAAATTATGCATGCCTCACACTGTAGAAGAAAAACTTTTAAAAATGTTCTAAATGTTTTATCTGCCTTATATAATCTGTTTTTGCTTTTATGAGACAGAGTCCAAACTTGGGTCTTAATAGTGCAATAGCCCTTAGATGTGAAAGCTAGCTCTCTATGGTAGTTATAATTAATGACCAAATTACAGAAAGAAGCAGATTTTTTTACTCCCTAATGTTTACTGAAAAACAAATACCTTAGAAGACTGGAATAAACAGTGTGTGTGTATATGTATATATTTTATATATAGTATATATAATACTTATATAAATATCTAAGAAGTTTGGAATAAACAGTGGGCTATTTATGCATATTATATATACTTACATATAATATATATATTATACACATTATGCATATGTATTTATATATATAGCACAGATATTCCTATGTCTGTATATGCTATAGATATATAGATATATAATACTAAGATTACAGAGAAGCCAGAGTCAACTGTATTTGCTTTAACTCTACATAATTTATTCATCAATTCAGTGTAAACATACAGATTTTCAGAAAATATTAGGGGTAAAGCTAATTTTTATTAAATGTTACATATTTGGTTCATACACAGTAATGTCAGTGACCAAGTCATCTGTTGAAACAGTCAGACTTCAAATGGTATGGGAAATGAGATGAGATCTGATAGCAAAGTACACTTCAACCCAGAACAATAGGAACAGAAGAAGATGTATAACGTTTGCTGATGTAATGGTCATAATTTTAAAACACCATATTTGAAGCTAAGAACAAATTATATATAAAGAAAAAAGATTAAAAGGGTCAGAAAATTGGAGTGATTAAACAATGAAGTGAAGAGAGAAGATTTTAAAAAAATCTTCAAAAAACAGGAGTTGTGTGCAAATGGGAAAAACAGAAGAGACCACATGCTCTGGCGGGCAGAAAAGAATGCGTGGGAATGTCATTCTACATCAGTGAAATGAACTACAAAGCCTTTAGCAACACTGGAAGTTGAAAATATGTTTAAGTATCTGGTGGTCCAATCAAGGTGAAATATAGGAAGGGCATGAATACTGAACCACAGCAGAAAAAACAAATGCATCTTTTGCAGGTGTGTCCTGTGAAGGAATTCCTACACTACAGCCTTTCTTTACTAGAGGAACTGTCTTAATGTGTCAGTGCGTGTGTATGTAAAAAAAAAAAACAACAAAACAATCAAAGGCAGAGCAGCTTTCCTGGGCTCGTTTACCCTTCAGAGCTGCCTCCAGTGGCATCCCACCTATCAGTACCTGAATGAGCCAAAATCTGCTCTGCTGAAGCCCAGGGCCTGGCCCTGCTACTTGCCTTCCTCCCTCACTCCTCTCACATACCTGGCGCCATTATTTCGTGGCCACTACAGCATCACTGGCTGTAAATTCGTTAATGATCACTTAGACCTTGGAGTTAGTGTGGTTGGTTTTATGAAAACATTACCTCACTTCTTACTGGCCACCTGGAATGCTGGAAGTTATTTTATAGGAATATACAGCAAACCATGGGATGTCATACTACTAAATGAATTAATGCTCAGGTTATCCCTGCCTTCAGGAGAGTTCACAACTCCAATCCTTTCAGTTAGCAATGAATATCCTTAGAATAACAAGAGGGAGATGGGGATAACCAATTTACATGAAGAAAGTAAGAGTTCTCAGCCTTCAAAAAACATGACTAAAGTAGAATACGGTAGAAGTTTATAAAAATCATGACACAGAAAAGTTTGACTGTTCACTGCTTCTCATAATTTAGATTGTTGTTCCAAAAATAAACTAAAGGGGGGATTTTTTTCATACATAGCACGTCTAAATTGTAGAAATCAATTCCACAACACACTGTAGATACCATTACTGTGCTGATTCAAAAGCTGATTAGACAAATACATGGAAGAAAAGAAACCATTGGGAATGAGGTGTGACAGAAGAAGTGGATGCTTGTCATCGTATACAGTTCTTTCTGTAGGTGACCTCTGCTGAAAACAAGATACTGGGAAAACTATGTGTTTATTCTGCTCCAGGAATTTTTATGTAATCCATCATTCTCATTATTTTAGATATAATTTTACAGAAATAAGATTAAACTTTGCATATATTTTTTTCAGTTGCTTCATGAGGATCCTTCTCTTTTTTCATCCGGCTTAAGGAAATGTTTCAGGTTTCTTACACAGCTCTTCTAGTTTGGCTCCCATCTGTAGGCAACACATCACAGACATTGCTATCAGTGGAGAGAATCTCAATCTGGAAGCATTTGTCCTTATATCCTTGTTTTGTCCCTGGGGTTGTCTTGTGATTCAGGCCTTTTCTCAAAGTTTTCCTGTATCTCAGTGCTTTGATACTTCAGATAAATTTTAGCACACTTCCTCAAGAGTTATGGACTGTCCTCCACTTACTAGAGGAAACAATTTCCCTTGGGAGTGCCAAAGTACACACACTGTTTGATTTTCTTGTAAACAAAATACAAAGATAGCTTTTCTGGTTCTTAACTGAATTTTTAAAAGGAAAACTTCCTTGCCAGCTGATTCCAAGGCATAGGTTTCAGTGTCTGAGGATGTTTAGTGAAAAGTTAATGTGACAACAACAATTCATGCAGGACAATCCATGCAGTTTTGTTCTAGCTCTTGATTAAGATAGATGCTAGATACAGTCATAATGAGGCAGCATTGGAGTTATGGTCAATAAAAGGTGATAACCCTGAATACTAGCTTGGAATACTATCCACAGAGTAGCCTGACTTCATCTTTAAAATGTTTCATAAAGCAGCAGAAAAGCTCTGTTCTCCTTGATTTTTCCTTGACCTTAAATGGACAAAGATCTGGTGCAAGGGCCAGACCCGGATTTATATAATGAGTAAGTGATATAATTCAATTTGTCCCAACACCTGTAGTTCTATCTGAGGTGCATGAAGTCTGTCTGGGAGATCTGGTCAGAATTCTGTAATATGACAGTGTGCAACAAAATCATTGTTGTGTAGATGGTAAATGAATAACAAATATTTATTATTTCCAGGTAGTATTTGAAGTTGCTTTCAATAGTGCCAAGGGAGGTTATGTTGCCCTTGATGACATTGCCTTCTCTCCGTCTTACTGCAGCAATCAGACAGGTATGAGTTCTTATTGCTATCTACCATCCTTATTTTCTCCCTTCGCTCTGTCCCTTTGACGTGCCTGTGTCAGTACTTGCAATATTTTGTAGTGATGTGAAGATGCTGCCTCCTTAGCTGAGCAATGCCATTGGGCTTTTCTTCCTCCTAGTGACAAAACAGCAGTGTAAGGCAGATAAAGACTAAGGCCATTCACTTGATCAGTTGATCTAGAAACCAATCCCTAACGCTTCCTTTCCAGTTACCTTGCCTCAGGTATATGCAACCACTTTGCTGGACTGAATGCTGAATTTGCATCTCCCCAGTGCTAAAACAAGTTACCACATGCAGACCTGCCTCAGAAAGAGAGAGGGGTTTCCCAAGATACGAGGAAGCAAATGTCCTGGGCTTTCCATGTTTGCCAGCGCAGGGAATATCTTCCACCATGCCACATGTTCTGAGGTGTTCTTCAGAACCAAAACAGGAGCCTTGCCTTCCTGTCTCCACTGTTCTGGGTGGTATCATTTGTCTCAGATACAGTCACATCTTTCAGATTTTATTAGGTTCTGACAGCAGCAGAAATCAGCTAGGTCCACATGACCTCTGCTGAAGAGGCATGTGGCACCAAGGACTTTGTCATCTGTGAATGCAGCCTCTTAATTCACTGTGTACTGGTTGCTTGCCTTCTACTGCTAGTGCTAAGCTATAGTCAAAAGTAGATTAGTGGTTTCCCACTGAGCCCATCCATTCTTTTTGGCCACAAGTTTGAATTTTTGGCTAGTGTTTTAAAGTGTCTGAGTGAGAAGAGATTTTTTTTCCCTTTTTTATCTGCTTTAAGTCTCTGCTAGCTTTACCTGCACTGCATGTTATGTTATGCCATTTATATATTATATTTTTATATTATATATGTTATAAATCCACTACACTTCACTTAGTAAATATAGTTGTTTCATTAACTCCTCAATGCTTGTTCTATTTTTGCTTTGTTTTGCAACAAAAATACTGATTTAAGTTTGCAGCATGCCATGGATAGGAACTGTGTGCTTATCTGTGTTTCCCATTGTAAGCTTCAAGAGGGATTACATGGAGTGAGCTATGTGATATTTTGTAGTATTTTCTGCCTCAATTCTGATTTTTGACAAATGAATGCCAATCATTTGCTTGTTATTTTGTTGAAATACATTTAACTGCTGGTTACTCATCAGACTTATTTCCCATTTCCATCTGAAATTATTTTGAGTAGAGAGGTTTTTAACAAGCAAGAGATCTTCATTTTTCTTGTATTCAAACACAGAGGTGTATATTACAGCGGTAAGTTATTTCCTTTTTTTTTTTTAAAAAAAAGAAGTTTTGGTCAATGAAGTTGTTGATGCTAATAATAATAACATCCACTTGTGATAGAAAATTGATAGCTTGATGTTAGTGTGACTTTGCATCGTGTATGTGTAACATCTTTATATGTTCTTGTCTTCTGTAATGCAAAGAAAGATGAAACAGTATACTTTGACATACTTGTGCTTCAAATGCCTGTGCTTGCTATACTGCAATTTTCCTAACAGAACATATGCATTTATCTTTTAGGAATTTCCTTCAATCCTGCAGAGGCAAGCTGCAATTTTGAGGAAGATCTGTGTAATTTTTACCAGGATCACAAGGATGGCCCAGGATGGAGCAGAGTGAAAGTGAAGCGCAATGTGTATAGAGTAGGAGATCACACTACTGGGTTTGGTAAATCAAAACTTTTCCCTAGAAGAATCAAACTGCATAAAGCTTAACCTGTTGCATAAATTTTCACTCAGTTAGATAACATCATTGGCACACTGGTTAGACTGCCTCGCTGTAAATCCCTGCTGTGAAAGATCAGTGCAGGCTGCTGAGCCCTAGCTGGGACTCAGACTGTGCGTGGCCCTGCGTGTGCAGGGGCAATGTCATGTTGAATGGCCACACAGGGACATAAATCAGAGTACTGTCACCAGGCTGCACTGATCTGCAGTCACTAACGACATGACTCCACAAAAACATGCAAGCAAATATGATAGTAGCTCAATGAATTGCTTTTCATATAGAGGAGAGATGGGGATCTTAGCTCTTCCAGGCATAGGGCAGTTGGCATTTTTAAGGAAAAATGTCAAATTTTGCGTAGTGAAACCACATAGTGAAAGGCCTGCTAATAAGCTCTGAAAATGTCTTTTGCACTGATGTAGTGCTTCTCACACATCCCCTTATGTAGAATATTTGTGGTTATTACTTGTGTGTGCTAAAGCTTCATCTCTTTCATACTCATTGCGGGGAATAATGTGCTTGGTGCCCCATTCCTCATTCTGTGTTCTCAGAACAGTACCTTTGAAATAGTGAGGGTTCCAGCAGGCCAGAGAATATTTCCATGTGTATTTGAAGAGTACTTATTTCTAGTAACTTAGCTGTGTGCCAGTTTAGTTTGAAATAGCAGGGATGTTTTTAGAAAAAATCTTATTTCCTTTCAATACCTGTTTCCTGCCAGTAGAATTTGCTTTTACATCCGAAGTCTGCTGCAGTAATGGAAGCTGCTTTAATAGCAAATAAGCTGTGCTAATTGTCTATTGGAAATACTCAATAATTGCAATGTCTTGCAGGTTATTACTTGCTGGCAAACACCAAGTTTACATCACAGCCTGGGTACATTGGACGACTGTACGGCCCAACCCTGCCAGGAAACCTGCAGTTTTGCCTACGTTTTTATTATGCCTTGTATGGTTTTTTCAAAATGAGCGGCACCCTCACTGTTTATATTTTTGAGGAGAATCACGTGGTTCAAGAGAAAATCTGGTCTGTGTTGGACTCTCCAAAGGGAGTTTGGACTCAAGCTGAAATCTCCTTCAAAAAGCCTATGCCTTGCAAGGTAAGAGCCAGCTCTTCACATCTGCAGAGTTATAGATGGAGGTTTTCCTTGCCTTTTCCTTTCAGGGAGCTCTCTTATCCCGTGACTAATCCTGAGTGAGCCATACCTGCAAAGTGAAATAAAGGTCCCTGGGCAGTAGAGTGGGGAGGAGCCTTCTTTGCACTCTAGCTCTCAAGTGAGCCCCAGTAAAGGGGCTTTGCATGGGGCACAGGATGGTGCCCTGAAGCACAGCCACAGTATTCACAGAGAGTTCACTGGAGGACATGGAACGACAGCTCGTTGTATGTTGGTTTCTCAGTGCTCTATATGTTTATATATTTCTGTTTGTTTATTTCCTGTGTGATTCCAATTACCTTAGTGAATTACAGATTGTAATTATTTAAAAAACTCAGTGACAGTCAAAGTTCTGGTCAAAATGGGGCGTTGATCCTACTTTCCTAAAGCAAGCTAGTAGGTTAAAATATAAAACCAGAAGTCAGTGTAATTTAGAGCAATAAAGTATTTGCAGTGTCTGGTTGGAGAGGTCATTTTAATAGCTCACCACGTTAATAATGATATATTTCATATCAGCTCCTGAATAAGTCTTCAAACTCCTATTATTCCTCATCTCCACTCTTCTTACAAAGACTTGCTTTTCTCAGGTGACTTGCTCAAGTTTGCATAGGAGCTACTTCTGCAGTTATCCCGATTTCTGTAATGTTTTTTTACTATCTCTGAGTCATCAGAGGAGGACCAGATAGATCACTACCTGAGGACACTGAGATAAATCCAGCTTTTTTTTTTTTTTTTTTTACAGAATGTGATAATGCTATATTGCTTATGAATGAAAGCTTTTGTTAGCTGCTTGAAGCACAGGAAGTTCTAGCTGAATATGAGGGGGCACTTCTTTACTGTGAGAGTGACAGAGCACTGGCACAGGTTGCCCAGAGAGGTTGTGGAGTCTCCTTATCTGGAGATATTCAAAACCCACCTGGATGCCATCCTGTGCAATGTGCTCCAGGTGATCCTGCTCAGCAAGGGGGTTGGACTAGATGATCTTCAGAGGTCCCTTCCAACCTCAGCCATTCTGTGATTCTGTGATTAGTACCTCTTCAAATAAAAGTATTTCTAAATTATAGATAAGCATCTTAAGCATTTTTCCCCACAATAAAGTAATTTTTGAAATGACAGGAATTATTTAGTTTAACTCCTTGGGGGGAAAAAAAAAAAAAAAAGTTTTGTCTGGAAGTAAATGCACTGTAAAAAGAAAAGTTGCTAGAATGTGTTAAAAAGGAAATATACACAGAAAATTTCAGTCCTAATTGTTGGGTAGTTTTCTCTAGACATATGTTAAATAATAATAAAAAAATCTTATGTCTATATTTTTTACACATAAGACTTACATTAATTTCTAATGTCCTTTCAACTCGTATAGAAAGAAGCAATTTCTGAATTTTATTACTGCCAAGCAAGTGAGCAATAGAAAACTCTCTTATATCAACCCAAAATATTTGCAGAAAAATATATTTCTTTTTCTTAAAACATGAAAAGATACTGGTCAAAAAGGCAAGTTTATAATATACTTTTGCCATCTCCTGTTTCCATATATTTTTATTACTTCTAAAAAGGCTCAGTAGCTTGAGCAGTGTAACACAATGTATGAGTAGTGATGACAGCTCAACATGACTGCTTACAAATGGTTTTATAGCCGCAGAGGTGGCAGTTTTTTTTTTTTAGCATCTGACATTTGCATGGAAAATCTCTTCCAGTGTGGATTTATGAAGAACTATTTTTATGTTTTCCTAGAAATTAGTGTATCTAAAAAACTTGTAAAGAAGCTTGCCTAGGATGGAAAGCTTGTAAAACTTTTCTTGAAATTCAGCTTTCACGTCTGTAGCTACCAGTCTGCCTGTGGGCAGTAATAGATGGGGAGAGTGGTACAGGAGAGAAGTCAAGGGAATATAATTTCTGTTTCTGAGCCTAAAGGGGCTCTACGAACCCTGTGCTCTGCAGAAGGGGGGTTAAGTTGACCTCTGACAATTCTCAAAAACCTTCAGTGGTTTCATAGAATCACAGAATGGCTTGGGTAGGAAGGGACATTAAGTTCATCCAGTTCCAAGTCCCCTGCCATGGGCAGGGACAATGCCAACAAGATCATGTTGCTCAAAGCCCCAGCTTGGCTTTGAACACCTCCAGGGATGGGGCATCCACAGCTTCTGTGGGCAACCTGCTCCAGTGCCTCACGAACCTTTGAGTGAAAGTTTCCTCCTAACCTCTAATCTAAATCTCCCCTCTTTTAGTTTAAAACCATTCCCCCTTGTCCTATCGCTATCTGCCTGAGGAAAAAGTTGCCCTCCTCTTTTTTATAAGCCCCCTTTAAGTACTGAACAGCTTCAATGAGGTCTCCCTGGAGCCTTCTCTTCTCCAGGCTGAACATCCCCAGCTCTCTCAGCCTTTCTTCACAGGAGATGTGCTCCAGCCCTCTGATCATCTTTGTGGCCCTCCTCTGGACCCACTCTAACAGCCCCACGTCCTTCTTGCGCTGTGGGCCCCAGACCTGGACGCAGCACTCCAGGTGGGGCCTCACAAGGGCAGAGCAGAGGGGCACAATCCCCTCCCTCCCCTGCTGCCCACCCCTCTGCTGATGCAGCCCGGGACGCAGTTGGCCTGCTGGGCTGCAAGCACACACTGCTGGCTCATGTCGAGCTTTTCATCCAAAAGAACCCCCAGGTCCTTCTCTGCAGGGCTGCTCTCAGTGAGTTCTTCTCCCAGTCTGTGCTCATGTCTGGGATTGCCCTGACCCAGGTGCAGCACCTTGCACGTGGACTTGAGCTTCATTAGGTTCACGTGGGCCCACTTATCAAGCTTGTGCAGGTCCTTTTGGATGGCTTCCCTTCCTGCTGTTGTACTGACTGTACCACTTTAGGTCTTGCGGTGAGAAGGCCCTCTTTTCCATAGAAACAAGTTGCAAAATATCCTTGTTGAGTTTGCATTCTTTAAATATCACAAAAAGTGAGATTTATTAGGCTTTCGAAGACTACTGTGTTCAGCATTTCACAATTCAGACATCCCTTAGCCAAGTAACTATGTATTTGGGGGAGGAGTAAGCCTTAACATTGATTGAAACCTATTACCTTACAATTTTTTTTTTTTCCTGGCTTGGAAGATTAAATTAGATTTAGAATAGGGATTAAGTTGCAGCTTTAAATATGTAATAGAGGCCATTGGTACATAATCAATCATGAACAAGCTGTAATGTCTTGAACTTTGTATAATGGATTGACTGTTTTATGGTTTCCATGATGGTTGCATATGTATATTTATGATTAGTTTATTAAGTCTTCGTTAGACAATTAGTACATGGAAGACAATGGGCAATGTTCTGAAGCAGAGGCAAATATGCATGAAAAACTATATGCATGAAAAAGTACATGCATGAAATATACATAGGAAAACGTATCAGTATATTATTTTAAGTATGAGAAGATCACATGAAAAATACAAATTATGCCAAAGTTTGAGTGTGTGCTTTCTTGCCATAAGGTGAGGGTGAAAAACTGGTGTAGTTATGGGTTGTCTGCTTGTAATATTCACAAATATGCTTGAATTAAGTTGCACAGTGAGCCTGATTCTGTCTTTTCCTTGCAATCTCATGCCCATCTCTTCCACTTAAATACTTTAAAAAGTCATTTCATGCTTAATTATGTTGTTTCCTTTTTTTTTTTTTTTGAAAACTGGCAGAAGGAAGTGAAAGAGCATGGTGTGGCATTATGTAAGCATTCACTTAGATATCTGTAAAGATATCTGCCAAGGACCTAATGAAATAGCTGGCAAGGGATAGTCATTTGCCATCTTCAGTATAGGCAGCTGGTCAAAGTGCATCAGAGCACACTTGACTGACTGTAAGGAGTGGTGTGAGACAGCAGCTCAGGGATTACACTGCAGGTTCTGGAGGGAGAGATGGTGAATCCAAGGCCCTTATCTGCTCAGTGAAGCTCGATATCTCTTGTCCTGTCTCCTCTAACCTGTACTTGTGTCTCTTGGTGCCTCATGGGTGCATCTTTGTCTTTTCTGTCCTGCCCTGTAGGCAGCAACACCCCACTCATATTCCCCATCTTACTTCTGGCTCCTCAGCTCCAGTCAGTTCCTCAGATCCTGTCCATGTCCCACTCTCTTTCCCCTGCCTGTACAAGTTCTTACAAATTTTAGGTTTTCAAAAAGTAATGAATTGACAAAAAGCACAATTCTGGTACAAAGACCAAACCCAGAAACATTTCATTGTCCTACTCCAAAGTCTCGGAGTGACCAAGCTTTTCAAAGAATTTTTAAAATAGGGGCAAAATAATGCCTTTTTTCCTAGCCCTGTTCTTGGAAACGATGGAACTGTTTTGGAAGTTTTAAGCAAGCACCCAGAATGGAAAGTCTGAGCTAAAATCATTGCAACTTGGCAATGTTATAAACAAGTGAAAATACAGTCTTTTAATGGAGCGAGGTGTTCCTAAAATAAGGTGGAGCTACGGCATTTTCTCTGGGATGGTTGATGTAACTATCACATTGTTTTCTGAGGTGCATCAAATTGGGATATAAATGATAAGAAGCTGTAGGCATGCACAGTAGTTTGGCTGATTAAGTTCTTGGTTACTGGTGACTTGTAGGTTGGCTCAGTGTCTGTGGAAAGAGCAAACAGTCTCCTGGCTGCTCCTTAATGGCCCGCTAGGTCAGCAAGGCAGACGTTATGTTCCTTTGGCTGGAGAGTCCTGGAGGTCATAAAGATTTTGCAGCCAGAAGACAATTTTTCTAAAATACTTGAATGTGTATGTCTTTCATCTTTCTTCTCACTATGAATATTACACTCAAAGCTTTGAAAACAATACTTTAAAATCCATCTGATAAGTTTTAATTTCGATAATGTATTTTTTTTTTGTGTGTGTCAGGCCAGTAAAAAGTCTCAGACTTTCACCCTTTGGTTCGTGTAATGGTTTTTGCAAGTTCTTTTGGAATTAGCTAACTTCAGTCTGGCACAGAGTGTTGGCTTGAGTTCTTTGAGCAGGAAATTTGAAGCTGGCCAACAGGCTTTTATATTACACTTTCAAAATACCACTTTGAAAAGGTTAGGTGGGTATGATCCAACTGAGTAAGTCATAAATGTTTATATTTATATATACTTTTATATAATAATACATATATACATATATTTGCATATTTATATATGTAAATACTGCAAATATATATTTTATATGAAGCTAGTGAGAAGGCAGGAAATTTAAATTCCAATTTTTCCCTCTGCATTTGAGACACTCTGTTTAAGTGAGTGTATGTACCTATAGTCCTACACGTAAAAAGTATGTTTATACTCTCTATATCCAGCAAATAAATGTGAGACAGATAATACAAAATAAGATTGTCCTATCATTTATTAAAATAAATGAAACCCTCCTTGTCTTATTGTATAAGTATCTTTAAGGACAGTGTAAAAATCTGACTCTGAAATATGTAGATTCTTTCCATCTCACTGAATGAACTGAATCTGATCTACCAGGCTAATACACGGCAGGGAAAGGTCAGTGCTAACTGAAAGACCAATTTGCTTATGCCATGTGTAACTTGGAGATGCTCACATGCACCATGGAACATGAGTTTTCTTTTTAATATTGTGTGTGTGTGCTTGTGTGCATTTATGCGTGCATAAGCAACCATGGAAAGATTTTGCTTCTATGAAACTACGGAATAAATCTCTAATGCCTAGATTAAAATAAAGGTTTGAGTGCCGTTTGGTCTGCTCACATCAGTTCTGTTTATTTCTGCTGGATTGATTCAACATTCTGATCCCCTGATTTTATAAAGCAAAAATCTCATGTTGTTTTTCCTCCGTTCATACAGATTTGTATGATGCTATCCACCACTGTAGTGTCTGAATACCACCCAAAGAGTTAAGATAGAAATCCTCAAGAGGGTAGCTGGCATCATAACCCATCTACCCTACTTTCCTCAGAGCAGTTGTGGCAGCACTTCCTCGGCTTTTATTCTTTCAGTCTATTTTTCTTCCTCTTTAGTGTGCTTTTCTTTAATGTCTTTTTTTTTTTTCTCATCCTCTTTCTATGAGTTCATCTGTTTGTTTTCAGCCCTTTGCCATAACTAATTTTAGTTACAGTTGTGAGAAAGTGAAATAGACTGAGTGTTGCACTTCAATATTTATTTAAAAAAACAAAAACAAAAACAAAAAACAAAAGGAAGGACTTTTTCAGGAACAACTAGACAATGAAGTCCCTTACCACAGGATGCCGTGGAGGCTAGTAGTATACCTGCATTTCAGAAGGGATTGGGCAAATTCATGGAAAATAGACATTGCAGTGACCAGTAAACAGGGTGGTATCGGTGTGACCTCCAGTTCAGCAAATTCTTCAGATCTCCAGGAGCTGAGCATGTTACAGTAGGAGACAAATTCCTTTATTCACAGATTCACAGATTTCTCTAGGTTGGAAGAGACCTCAAGATCATCGAGTCCAACCTCCGACCTAACACTAAGTACTCCACTAAACCATATCCCTAAGCTCTACATCTAAACGTCTTTTAAAGACCTCCAGGGATGGTGACTCCACCACCTCCCTGGGCAGCCCGTTCCAATGCTTAATAACCCTTTCGGTAAAGAAGTACTTCCTAACATCCAACCTAAAACTCCCCTGTCGCAACTTTAGCCCATTCCCCCTCGTCCTGTCACTAGGCACGTGGGAGAATAGACCAACCCCCACCTCTCTACAGCCTCCTTTCAGGTAACTGTAGAGAGCGATGAGGTCGCCCCTGAGCCTCCTCTTCTCCAGGCTGAACAAGCCCAGCTCCCTCAGCCGCTCCTCGTAAGACTTGTTCTCCAGACCCCTCACCAGCTTGGTCGCCCTTCTCTGGACTCGCTCGAGCACGTCCATGTCCTTCCTGTAGCGAGGGGCCCAAAACTGAACACAGTACTCGAGGTGCGGCCTCACCAGAGCCGAGTACAGGGGCACAATCACTTCCCTCGACCTGCTGGCCACACTGCTTCTTATGCAGGCCAGGATGCCGTTGGCCTTCTTGGCCACCTGGGCACACTGCTGGCTCATATTCAGCCGACTATCCACCAATACTCCCAGGTCCTTCTCGGCCAGGCAGCTTTCCAGCCACTCATCTCCCAGCCTGTAGCTCTGCTTGGGGTTGTTGCAGCCCAGGTGCAGGACCCGGCACTTGGCCTTGTTGAACTTCATGCAGTTGACCTCAGCCCATCGCTCCAGCCTATCCAGATCCTCCTGCAGAGCCTTCCTGCCCTCGAGCAGATCGACACACGCACTTAGCTTGGTGTCATCTGCAAACTTACTGAGGGTGCACTGGACGCCCTCATCCAGATCATCAATAAAGATATTAAAGAGGACCGGGCCCAGTACCGAGCCCTGGGGGACTCCACTAGTGACCGGCCTCCAACCAGATTTGACTCCATTCACCACAACTCTCTGGGCCCGGCCATCCAGCCAGTTTCTAACCCAGCGAAGCGTACGCCAGTCCAAGCCCCGAGCAGCCAGTTTCTTGAGGAGAATGTTGTGGGGAACGGTGTCAAAAGCCTTACTGAGGTCAAGGTAGACCACGTCCACAGCCTTTCCCTCATCCACCAAGCGCGTCACTTGGTCATAGAAGGAGATCAGGTTCGTCAAGCAGGACCTGCCTTTCATAAACCCATGCTGACTGGGCCTGATCGCCTGCTTGCCCTGCAAGTGCCGCGTGATGACCCTCAAGATAATCTGCTCCATGAGCTTCCCCGGCACTGAGGTCAAACTGACAGGCCTATAGTTCCCCGGGTCTGCCCTCCGGCCTTTCTTATAGATGGGCGTCACATTGGCTAGCCGCCAGTCAACCGGGACCTCCCCCGATAGCCAGGACTGCCGATAAATGATGGAAAGCGGCTCAGCCAGCTCCTCCGCCAGTTCTCTCAGTACCCTTGGGTGGATCCCATCCGGCCCCATCGACTTGCGCACATCCAAGCTCCGTAGCAGGTCGCCAACCATTTCCTCATGGATAGCGAAGGCCACATCCAGCTCCCCATCCCCTTCCACCAGCTCAGGGCACTGGGTGTCCGGAGAACAACCGGTATTGCCGCTAAAGACTGAGGCAAAGGCGGCATTAAGCACCTCAGCCTTTTCCTCATCATTAGTAACTAGGTTTCCCCTCGCATCCAGTAAAGGATGGAGATTCTCCCTAGTCCTCCGTTTCGCGTTGATGTATTTGTAAAAGGATTTTTTGTTGTCTTTAACGGCAGTAGCCAGATTGAGCTCCAGATGAGCTTTGGCCTTTCTAATTTTCTCCCTGCACAGCCTCGCTACATCCTTGTAGTCCTCCTCAGTGGCCCGCCCTTTTTTCCAAAGATTATAAACCCTCTTTTTTCTGCTAAGCTCCAGCCGCAACTCTCTGTTGAGCCAGGCCGGTCTTCTTCCACGCCGGCTCATCTTTGGGCACGTGGGGACGGACCGCTCCTGTGCCATCACGATTTCCTTCTTGAGGAGCGCCCAGCCTTCCTGGACTCCTCTGCCCTTCAGAACCGCCTCCCAAGGGACTCGGCCAACCAGCGTCCTGAGCAGCTCAAAGTCAGCCCTCTGGAAGTCCAAGACAGCAGTTTTACTGGTCCCCTTCCTGGCCTCGCCAAGAATAGAGAACTCTACCATTTCGTGGTCACTCTGCCCCAGACAGCTTCCGACCACCACATCTCCCACCAGTCCTTCTCTGTTTGTGAAGAGGAGGTCTAGCGGGGCACCACCCCTGGTAGGTTCACTGACCAGCTGCGTCAGGAAGCTATCTCCCACGCTCTCCAGAAACCTCCTAGACTGCTTTCTCTGTGCCGTGTTGTGTTTCCAGGATATGTCCGGGAAGTTGAAGTCCCCCACGAGGACAAGCGCCGACGATTTTGCAACTTCTGTCAGTTGCCTATAAAACTCCTCATCCGTCTCCTCATCCTGGTTCGGCGGTCTATAACAGACCCCCACCAGGATGCTAGCCTTGCCGGCCTTCCCGCGGATCCTAACCCACAGGGATTCAACCTTATCATTCCCAGCCTGGAGTTCCACAACATCAAAAGATTCTCTAATGTAGAGAGCCACGCCACCACCCCTTCTGTGCTGCCTGTCCCTCCTGAAGAGCCGATAGC
The DNA here is from genome assembly GCF_964211835.1 of Anser anser. NCBI lineage: Eukaryota > Metazoa > Chordata > Aves > Anseriformes > Anatidae > Anser > Anser anser. The sequence goes on from NC_139723.1 coordinate 47,939,093, forward strand.
CAGGCATTGCAGCACTCCAGTCGTGGGAGCGGTCCCACCACGTCTCCGTGATGGCAACCAAGTCGTAGCCTGCCTGCTGCACAGTGGCTTCCAGCTCCTCCTGTTTGTTACCCATGCTGCGTGCATTAGTGTAGATGCACTTCAGCTGGGCCATCGCCTTCTTCCCCGGCCTAGCCATTGTTTCCCCCGGCACAGCTCCGACAAGCCTTGTTTGAGCCCCGTCCCCCTTCTTACCTAGTTTAAAGCTCTCTCTATGAGCCCCGCCAGCTCCTGGCCTAGGATCCATTTTCCCCTTGGAGATAGAGACCCATCTGGGGCCATCAGGCCGGGTGCCGAGTAAAGCTCCCCATGGTGAAAAAACCCAAAATTTCTATGCTGGCACCAGCCTCTGAGCCACCTATTAACCACATGAGCTTTCCATGTCCTCTCCGTGCCTCTCCCTTCCCCCGTAGGGATGGACGAAAACACCACCTGCACTCCCGCTCCCTCCACCAATCGTCCCAGCCCCCTATAGTCCTGTTTGATGGCCCTGAGGCTTCTCTTTTCAACATCATCGCTGCCAGCCTGGACTATCAAAAGCGGGTAATAGTCAGAGGGGCGAACCAGGTTTGGAAGCTTCCTGGTAACGTCTCTGACCCTGGCCCCAGGGAGGCAGCAGACTTCCCTATGTGTGGGGTCAGGCCGACAAATAGGGCCCTCCGTTCCCCTGAGGAGGGAGCCGCCCACAACAATCACCCTTCTTTCTTTCTTGGTGGAGGCAGTCCTGAGGCGTGGAGTCAACTTCCTCACCTCAGGCATCCTCCCGGGTAGGCTTCCTACCTCATCCTCACCCACCGGTCTCTCCAGCTCCAGGGCCTCAAACCTATTGTTCAAGGGCACCTGGGAAGGCGGCGCCGGAAGGGGAGGGCATCTCCTTTATGGTTGATTTGTTTCTTCTACTGTTTTCCCTAAACATCCATTATCACCCCACTCTCCACCATCCTAGGGCTTGGTATGAGTGTTCTTGGACCTTCTCACTTTTTCCTCTAAATGCTCAATGAAACGAGTAGTCTTTTAAAGCCTGTATTAATTAAATTAATTAATTCTGAGATTTCTCTTTACTACTGATAAAAGTGTGTCTCCCACTTGTCCACAAAAGTCACTGGTAAATGACTAATGTTGTCTTGAATACCATAAAAACCTGTATCACCATGGCCAAGTCAACAGTATGGAAGGATACAGTTTTCCAGCTAGGTACCAGGTGAAGGAGGGCTGACGTCCTGGTCCTCAACTGTTCCTCTGAAAATCTCTTACTTGTGTCAAATAAAGGTTGATTATTTTGTTTGAATTAGCTGCATTTTATATATTGACCCTTCTCTGTCCTACCTTCTCTGACGTCTAAAACAAAAAACGTCTTAAAGAACAGTCACTGGAAATAACAATATTAGGGTCTGTAAACTGTAGCATTAATACTTGCAAAATGTGTACCTTGCTGTCTGTGGTGTTTGATATACAGTTATGGAAATTATATATTGTAAACAACTGTAAAACTTACTCAGAATGCATTAGAAAGTTTTTCCTAAGTGGCCTGCAACTTCACAGTAGCTAAGCAAGGGAATATGTTGCATTAAATATTACACAATTAAATTTGGTACTTAATTGATATTCTTTTTTTTTTTTCTCTACTTTTGTTCTGGGTACTTAATATTGTGATATTACTGTGACACACCACCTGAAGACTATTCAGCCTAAAAGCAAGAACCTTTGCCTCTAACAAAAAGAGCCAAGGAACCAATTTCATTGAAATAGAGCTATAATAGAACATTACTGGAAATCTAGGAAGGATCTGGAGGACAGTGCATGATATCAGTGTCCTATATACATCACTATGCAGGCAGTATTCTCTACTAGACAGTGCAATCCATTGAATATAGATGTAGCAATAACTACAATAAATATTGAAGCCTGTGGCCTCATCTTGTTCTCTTAGTATGTTTCTCTTTCATTGTTTGTTTCTGCAACCCGTTTGGCCTTGGACAGGAAGGGTTTTCAAAAATATTTGTCTTAAATATGCGTCTAACTGCCAGAATGAGTTTTGAGTCGAGGCAGATATACAGTACATAGATTAAACATAGTAATATTCAGTGAGATAAAGTCAGGTAAATTAATTTGCTGCAGAGGCATAGCCTGCTGTTGAGACACCAGATTTGGCTGTTGTCCCCTTTTTTTTTAAAAAAATTATTATTATTTTTAGCTGCTCCTGCTCTTTAATTGAGCAACAGCTATACTTTCTGGGATAAACAAGCAGGAAAGAAAATGTACTGGACCCTTAGGGATCTAGGGACATCTTCTTTTCTCCTGTTTTCTGTTTTCAATCCACTACCCTCAAGCTGCTATTTACAAACTTCCCTATTCCTCTCTCTGTACTTCTCATGTCCTACTCCTCTCTCCTTCAAAAGCAGATACACACTGATACACACTTCATATGCATACATTCAGCTCACATCAACTCGTAAAGGTGCAGAGAGGTAAGGATGAGAAGTCCGTTCTACGTGACTCAATGTCTGAGGCACAACCCAATAGCAGGTTATAGGAGAAGTGAAATCTACCAGTTCTCATTTGGTGTTACTCATTGCTGATATATATAATCTAGGATAAATGATAAGACCTGCTCACTGTTATCTTTGAGGCTGCAGGCCAGGAACATTGATTAAGCACTGGAAAATAAACAAATCATCCTCCAGAAATCAGAGCAATGATATGGAAGGAAACTAATGCTCTGGCTATGTCTGTTTATTGAAAAAGAGACATGAGAGAAAAATACGTTTTATTTTTCAGTATTCAGGCAGTTTCAGTAGAACTGCCTGCATTTCACGATCTTTTTAATTTAGCCTGCAAGATAGCATGCTAGTCCAGAAAGATTTGTTACCTAGTTTGAAACAATTAGCATATTGTTCATTTGTCATGGTTTTTGAAAAAAAGTGTGAGCTGAGCACAAAGATCCCGCTGTTTTCTTCTCCAAGGCATGAGATAACTTCATAAAAATTTCTTTTGGAACAATTGACCTAGGAAATATTTTCATTCAAAACAAGAGCAAATGTAAAGCACCATGAGACACTAGGGCTGTCGAGAATGTAGAAAGGATTGAGTTCTGACATAGGGTGAAAAATACTGTCTGAGTGCAATCCAAATTGATGTAATTTTGGTAAGTAAAGTTCAAATACCCCAAAATAGTCATATATAAGACAAAAAATGGGACATTTAGGACAAAAGAAGAGTGAATAGATGACCTGTGAAGAAAAATATCTTCTACCCCATTGCTTAAAGTAAATCAAGAACATAACAAAATAAGCCAAGAGGAAAATGAACAATTACAGTATATAATGCTATAGCTCATATTGGAAATTCTGCATACTGGAGCACCCCCCCACACCTCCCCCACCCCGTGCAATTATAAAGTCTGCTCATGACGATATGTCACCCAGTACCACAAAAAGCAAGCAGAGAATCAGTAATGCTAAAGCTGCAGATGACAAAACTGAACGAGTTTACAAGTGTCACAGAAACCGGTCGATCCTTTGCAGAAAGGAAACTTGTTCAATGGCCTTTGTCCGACCATCTTACATTGTTGTGATGCTTTTAAAATGTAGTGCTTTCTGCAGGATCCAATGGGTAATTGCATACCTTGTATGGAACAAATTATTGCAATTTAAGAATAAAGAACTTGATCTTGGTCCCAGTGATGTCAATCGGAAAACATTGCTTAGAACATGATACCACAGTGCGGAAATGTTGTTTCACAAACGAGAACTGACCTCACCCTTTCATGTGTGGTTTTCTGAATATTCTTGGTTTTAGAACTATAATGTCTTTAGTTTATTACAAATGTTCACCAGAATGCATTTATTAAAAATACAGGGAATGACGTCCACTCAACGTCAGTATTTATTGTATTCTTTATTCCAAGAAATGCTACCACTTTTTAAAAAAATTGCATCTGTTTCTTGAGAATGGCCATACAAATTAGGAAACAATTTTTGCCCTGGTAAACCTTAAGACTGAGATAGCAGCTCTACAGAAAAACATCTAAGACCACTCTTAGGCTACTATACACTGAGCACCTGTGCGTGCTATGAAGAGGCAACTGACAAGTCTGTACCTCTAACATTTTGCAAGATTGATAATCCCTGTTACCAGGATTGGTATGTAAAATAGTTTGGAATGAATGGTATGGATGATTGGAATGTAAAATGGTTTTGAAAATTGCTCCATGCTGGGCAGCATAACCCACACATTCTTAAAAGGCTGTTTTATAAGCAGATAGATAAATAAATACAACTAAGCAAAACAATCTAGAAAATTACTGTATAATGACTACATTGAAGATGTTCCTGTCACTGGTAATAGAGGATATAACAGATAGTGCATTAAGTACTCTTAAAAATCTTTTTCTATCAGCATGAAACTCTCAATCAGCATTCAACCTCAAATATGTAACCAAGGTGTTTACAGTTGTTCCAGAATATTAAATTTTAGAAGTGATATTTACCTGTCACTAGTCACTAGCTCAGACCTCATCACAAAAGAATTGTTTTCAAAAGCTCCACACAAATCATGGTCATAACCTGAATGGACAGACAGTTGTTTGCAGTAGTTAACGCATAGAAAACTGTCAGCAGTATATTTTCACAAAATAAAGCTTATTGTGTCTTGTGTAATTCAAACAGCTCTGTGTCAACCTTGGGACAGCAGCTGGGAATCTTACGGTTTCAGTGGTTTCTTTGTATTTTATTTTGCCATCCTGAGAGTGACTTGGATTTTCCATGGCAGAATTAATGTGTAGTCAAATAAAACACCTTGGGCTCTGTTCTTAATGTTCTTAAAAGCCAGATAAACACTGTGAATGATGCCTAGCATTTTCAGTCTCCTGCCTTATGACATCATGGCCTTGCATCATTTCTGAAGAAGCCCATTTTATGCAGTAGTTTCATCTTTCCCTTGTTCTTTGCTTGCACTTTGCCTGGGCCATTCCTGTTGGCCATCACACTGCACTACTCTTTGAAATTTATTTTTTCATAGATAAAACTTCCTGGTTGTACGGATGGGTTGGCTGAGGACACTTAACTCTTAGTGTTGTTTTGTTGGTGAAGTAAAAAAACAAAAACAAAAAACAACTTTAGTGAGTTATTCTTTGACATGCACTAAAAAATACACTTTCCTAGTAAAATGGCAGCTACATACAGAGATACATCATTTGCCTATAAAAATGAGAAAACACTTTCTATTTAATGAAAACATCTAAAACCCACTGGATTTAAATGTCAGTCATTGGCAGTATTAGTATGTGCCAAATCAAAGTTAATTCATCATTTCTATACTGTAGATGTTAAATCAGTAGCGTAGTTGGAAAAATCTAAAATTTCAGGCTCGTAGCATTGCCAGCTTTTGTTGGAGATATATGAAACTTCCTTCATATATTGCAGGTTGTCTTTGTGAGTTGGTGCAAAAGCTTCTGGGACTGTGGACTTGTGGCACTGGATGATATAACTCTGAGCCTGGGAAGCTGCCAGTCTGCTGGTAAGACCATGTGTATTTGTTGTTCAACAGCTGCTACCCCCCGTTCCCCTTTTAATAAGGGCACATCTTATACCTTCATTTTCCAAACCTTTCCAGCAGCTGACTTCGTTCCACTGTGGTGTATTTTCTTTTTCCAATATGTATTGCATTAATCCTATTTTTGGAGTATCATACATAGAGTGAGGACCAGGTTTTGTTCTCAGGGGTACTGGCTAACTCCTAATTAACTTCACTGACTTCAGTACGGTTGTGTATCAGGGCTCATTACTTGTGGGGCACACCCATTTATAAAAGAACTGGGGATAGACTCAAAAGCAACATTTTCAAAACACAGCATTGTTCTTTTTGTCCAGAAGTACAGTTGTGTGAGGCCAAGATACAGTCCCTTATCTGAGCTGCAGCTCTGAAATGTACACAGATAAGACAAGCCTAACTCTCCCTCCCATAGTGGGAGGAATTCAGTGTTTCTGAGACTTTACACTCTGACATGCACAGGCTAACCTCTCTGAACTCACCCAAACTCTCTCTTCTGGGGCTTTTTGAGGTTTGACAGTGCAATGATTGTATCTTAATTTGGAAGCCATTCTCATAAGACAGGCATGATCTATAATCCCATTATTTTTTGGAACAAAACCATGCCTTTGAAATGGTGATGAGGCAGATTTACCATGCCATTTATATTGCCATGTAATAATAAGTATTTTATGACTTCTTCAGGCTGGATTTCATGCATTCAGGCAGCTAGCCATTACTGAACAGAGAGAGACAAGTCACACATATAAAGCAAATTGCCATTTTTCTAAAGTATTTCCAAAAGTTGCTGATTTTGCCTCTCTGTAGTTCTTAAGGGGTTTGTAAATGAATGAAGGGTGAAGAACTGGTATTTGAATGTATAGTCATACTAGGACTATGACTTGACTTTGGTCATATAATCATACAGTGACTATTGTCACTGATGGCAGCAGAAAATCAGCTCCTGAGTGAGAGATGCTCAAAGGCTTCCTCCTTTTTAAAAGGTGAACACATTTCTATGGTGTCTACTCCTGTCGTAAAAACTCAAATTGTAGCAGTCTGTTGTATGTGATAGTGGAATCAGATGCCAAGGCAACACAGGAGAGCTAAATGTGGTATTTCATTTCAGATCATGAAGACACCAATATTTGACAAGATCTATTAATATGCATGTTGCACGTGCTGGAGCTCATTAAACTTCCTTGGGTGCTACAGTAGTGAAGAATACAAGGCTGGTAGAGCCCTTTGCGGAGTCAGAACTACAATAAACTATACGAGATGTTTTAAAGAATGTTAGTAGATGTTAGTGAGCTAGACTAAGGCACAGATTTTCTCAACGTTGTGAAGAAAATGAAATGAAATCATGTACTTCAGTTTTAAGCTAAATTTTACAGGCTTGTGACAGCCATAAGTGTTGCTAGGTAGATATAAATGATCTCAGCAGGTGAACATATGCAATGTATTGTTTGTGTAATCTCTCTATACATCTGTCTAATATATTTACAGTTTTAAACAATGACATCTCATTATAGATCTATTGCCACCCTCTCCTGGAAAGTGTACTTTTGAAAAAGATGAGTGTATGTTTACCCAGAAGAAGAGAGGTCGTGGAAGTTGGCACAGGAGAAGGGGCCCAACTCCCACCTCTTACACTGGACCAAAAGGAGACCACACTACCGGGGTAGGTGAGTTAATCTTCACATTGAACTTTCAGAACAGTTATTAAGAGTTAATCAAAATACTTTGACATGATAACCTAGAACACAGAAAAATTTTTTACCCTCCTGTTCAGAACAATTACTAATCAAATGAAGTAAGTAAGTTTCTTAGAGAACCACCAATAGTTTGAGAATGTGGTGTTTAATCAAAATTGTGTGCGGGCCAAGTGAAGAATCCAATCTTCACATCCCAGAGTAGCCCTTTCCCTTGGGAGAAAAAGGACAGGGTGACTCCCTGGGCCCTGCAGAAAAGCCCTCTCCCAAGCCCTTAGATTCTGCAAATATTCCCTAAAACAAAAATGCAAATGGGTGGGAGCTCAGTTCTTCCACATAAACAACTTCCTATTTGAACTTAGAACAAAACATGAATAATACAAAAGCAGTCCTGCAGACCTTTTACCTTGAAAATCTGTTCCATCACACCACTTGTGCCATTTTATTCCATGAAGGATGTAGGTGAGTGGGGCTCCCATTACCATGAATCGACTCACACAAAACTGCATCCAAATTGCACCCCCCCTGCAACTCTCCCAACCATAGTATCTACTGACTTTTGGAAATGATGAATTGCATTGCTGTGTTGGGCACTTGGGTTCCTACAGAAGACCTCCACATCAATTCCACTGACTCCGGTATAACAAATGAAACTGCCCTAAGGCTTGTGAACTTTAAATGCCTATATGGGTTTAAAAATATTTTTGGTGCCTTTAGATTTGCCCTCATTCACAAGGGACAGTATTCATTCAACAAGCCATTCAACAAAGTCATTTGCAGACAAGCTAGCTTACACATGGTAGCAATCCAATGCAGTCTGCTAAAATTTTTAGCTGGATCATTAAAGCAGTTGACCTGTTTAAAAGGCTCACCAAAAACTATTATTATTATTCACTATTATTGTATGTCAACTGTGATTGAGCATTGTGAATAAGCATTATCAAGCATAGTTATTCCAGCTGTGCATATGAAATCTTGCTCTGTGCAAGCTTAATTCAACATATTGTGGAAAAGGATTTTCTTTCTAGCTAAGGAAATACATGTTTTGCTCAGTTTCTGATCACTTTATCTAAAAGCATGGCTTTATGCACATTCAGCAAAAAGTTTATTTCTTACTCCCTAGTAAAATTTATGGAATAGCTGCATCCAGAGCATGGAGATTAGTTGCAAAGACAAATTTGTGGTGTGTGGGACTGTACGGCCAAAATCCTGCACATGAAATTGAGAGTGCAGATTGGAATATTTCATTTAAGAACGAAATATCAGGCTGCAAAGAAATTACTTTCTTCCACTGTCAGTTCTAAAAGGTGCAGATTCTAGGTAGAAATATGAATAGCCTTCAGAGATAAGGGAGTTTTAAAGCTTGAAATTCCTCTTACATGTTCTGAAATAAAAAACAAGAAGCATTTCTTACAAACCTGAGCAAATTCTGACCAGCTCTATCAGCTAAGTTATGCAAATAAAAAATTTAGTCTATGTACAAATCAAGAACTTTTTCCCAATAATGATACCTTTGTGCTGTGGAATGATTTTCAAAAGGGATAATTTAAATTCTTGTCCATTTTCTATTTAGAAGTAAAGAAGAGGTGTAAATGCAATATTTGAAAAACTTATATTTAGGAAGTTAACTAGATGACAAATTGTCTCTTTGTTACCCTTATTGTCCAGTTTTTCTGCATCAACTAGGTGTATGATAACCAGCCTTGAAATAAGTGAGGATTTTTCCTAGTGTTTTTTAAAGTTTATTTGAGAGGGGTTTTTTGAAATGTGGGTGACAATATTGGAGAGGCATCTGTAGGCTCTCTCTGTACTATCTGCCAGACTCTTCTCCATAATAAAATCTAAAAGGAGTACATCACACTAAAAATGCAGATTATTTTGGTAAGAAACTAAGCTCAATTGTATAGTAAGATTCAACATTCAGGTTTATTTGCTGCCTTTTTTTTTTTTTCCCTGTGGACATTCCCTAGGTAATATCATTTTTTTCCTCTTTCAAATACTCAGTTTTTTGATTCTCATGTTTCCAAGGACAATATCCCTCTCCTCATAGAAGTAACGCTTAAAAGAGTTTCTTGCCAAAGAAAAGGAATGGAATTTTAGCATGTGTTTCTTAATTTCTAAGACAAACTGTCTTCAGATCCATTTTCAGTTTATGTACTTTGCTAAGTATTCTGAGATCTGAGACTGACAGTTTGTGTTTCTGGTGAAGCAAGAGAATCCTTTAAGCCTGGCCTGTGACAGGAAAATATGTTTACAGCAATGTAAATATTTATTCCTGGTAACACACATCTGTTTGCAGCAAAGTGTGTTGAGAAGTAATGTGGATTTGAATTCACAAAATCAAGAGCTGATCTAATCTTTCCAATAAATTTATAATATGATTCAGGCCTAAAAGCTAAAGGCAAGTTACTTTATTATGCTGCAGTGTAAGCTGTAGGTTTTGATGTTTAACTGAAGTAACTTTCAAGCATAGTGAATACAAAATTCTTGCAGTCACTTGCACTAGATTTGGAATAAAAAGCCTCCGGAATTCTCCAACAGACTGCACCAAATGATCTTTCCTTTACAGATCTGCAGCTGTAGATAATCATCCTTATATCACTCTTTCTCTTTAGTGCTGTAGACCACCAAACTGCATCCCTGGCTAGAGAGGATGACTTCAGCATGGGTTTGTTTAGGTAATAGGGCTTTGAATGTCCTGAGAGACACATCTACCAGCTGCTCTGGCTGCTCTCGGGCTTTCTCCTGCCTCACTGATCCTCAGAAATCCCCTCACTCTCCTGGAAACCATCTCACTTCCTGTACTCACAGTGGCAGAAGGGCAGCTTTCCCACTCCAACACGACAAACAGGGAGCGATGGGACTGTATCAGGGGCTGCTGGATCACCACCTGCTCGTGGGGCGTATGTTTCACAGCACAAAACAGCTGATATGTGCAGCAGATGGGATGTGGGGATGTTTCTCAGCCTTCTGATAGAGCTTACTCCAGTTGGAAATCTCTAAATGATGGATCTCAGGGAGGTGGGGGAAATAATTTTTCCACCACTAGTTAATGACTGATTTTTCCACAGATCTGAGTTCATGACAATCTCTTGTTCATTGATGGATTCTAGATAATCTTGTTTTCCTCACTTGTGTCACAGAACAGAAATGTCAATGATGTCATATGTGATTTAAAAGAGGTACTTTAGTTCATTTGCTTTGTTAATAGTAGTGGCTCTAAACATAGCCTAAGCTGTACCCTCAGATGTACGTGCAACCGTCTTTCCAGATCTGCAAATAGACCAGAGTCAGAGTCAGAGTGCATTCCTGATTTAAGAATAAATGTCATTCTTTTTTCTTACTTTGCATTACTTTCTATTATGTATTTCATCAGATATACATATTTTTTTTAAAGTGTTCCTATATTAGCATTCACAAACATTACAATAACAATACACAGCTATTATAATATCACTAATACTGCAGTTTACAAATATAAAAAACAAATATGTCATTTACAATGAAATATTCCTTATCAAGAGTTTCAGTCATAGGTTTGTATATAGTGAGCATGTTGAGCATAATGAACAGATCGAGAGAATGTATTTTATTTTGCTAATAATTTTATGTCTTTTTAAGGATACTACATGTACATAGAGGCATCCGACATGGTCTATGGACAGAGAGCATACCTAATTTCAAGATCACTAAGAGGGGTCTCTGGAAAACAGTGCTTGACATTTTTCTATCACATGTATGGAGCTGGGACTGGATTATTAAGTGTTTATCTGAAAAAAGAAGGTGATGATGAAGAGATTCCGTTATGGAGGAGGACAGGGGAACAAAGCATCTCATGGCTAAGGGCACTGATAGAATATGAAAGTGATAGAACCTACCAGGTAAGAAAAAACAAACACAGTGCAGTCAAAATGGTGATTAAGCTGAATATGTGCTAGAAGCCAAGTTTTGGGTTGCATAAAAAAATACACGCAGCACTAAATGGACATCTCAACAAGCTGAAGTAATGCATAATTTATTACAAATGGGATGGAATGGAATTTAGAATAGAATAGAATAGAATAGAATAGAATAGAATAGAATAGAATAGAATAGAATAGAATAGAATAGAATAGAATAGAATAGAATAGAATAGAATAGAATAGTTCAGTTGGAAGGGACCTTCAGAGATCCTCTAGACCACATCAGGGCTAACCAAAAGTTAAGCATAGTATTGAGGGCATTACTCAAGTGCCTCTTGAATTCTGACAGGCATGGGGCATCAACCACCTCTCCAGGAAGCCTGTTCCAGTGTTCAGCAACCCACCCGGTAAAGTCAGTTGAACATAGTTCATGAATTCATTAATTCAAAATTATTATTTTTTAAGTTATTTAAATTCTATTTTCTCATTACTTCTTGCAAGTAGTGGTAGTTTTTATTTAGGTCACTTGTGCATTTTTTTTCCTTCTGCTGTCTAAAGCCTTGTCTAATTTTGATATTATCAATAAGCTGTGATAAAAAAACCTGCATCTTGCAGGCTGATCTTTCTGAGGTGGCAAAAAAGGCAAGGAACGATGCAAATTTAGAGCTCTGCCTTTGATTTCAACAGTGTGAGAATCTCAGTATTGCCAGAGCCAAAGCCTGCTTCTGTTTCTGTCAAAGAGAAAGCTAAACTGCTATTGACTGAAACAGCACTGGCTAGAAAACTGCAATGATCACTAACCAAAGATGTATTTATTTTTTTCACTTTGCCTTAAGACTCTGGAAATTAATTTAAAAAAAATAACTCTTACTGAAAAGCAAGTTTAGCTTCATCAGTAAGACCACAACAGAATACTGTATTTTTTTTTTCCTCCTCAAGTCTTGCTTCACTTGGGCAACACCTGGCAATATATTTAGGCCAAAAAGCAAGATAGACACACTAAATCATTGGAGTAAACTTACCAGTGGTCTATAACACAGCAATGTCATATCAAACTGTGAAAGCAAATCTGTTCCCTTCAGCAGAATACATCTCCAAATTCTCTGACCAAAGAAATCAATCCAGTGATGGAGTATAAAACTTTTTTTTTTTTTTCCAAGAAGCAGGCTTTCAGGACACACTGGATCCTTGAATAGACTGCATGGTTGGTTTTCTTTTTCAGCTCTTCTTTTGAGGCATGGGATCCATGAAAAGCTATGTCTTATCTTTACAGATTATTTTTGAAGCAATCCGTGGGGTGTCGATAAGAAGTGACATGGCTATTGATGATATTCTTTTCCAAGCAGGACCCTGTTTAGGTAAGCTTAAACTTTACTTTTCCTAGGAGACATCTAGCAAGTCACATAGTATTTTTTGTACTTATACAGGTGATATGTCTTCCCTTGAATCCCCAGTGGATGGATCTTCATTTAATATCACGCTGCTGTGTTAGTACAGAATTTCTAGTTTTTACTAAGATGTGAGACCATCCTTCAGAATTCATACCAGTAAAAATCTTACAGCACTTTTAGCTGTATGGCAGTTCCATTTAAATCCAACAAGATAATTATACTCTCTGTTATGTCTTTTTATGTATGATAAAAATAAAAAAAATTACAGTATTTCTCTCCCCCCCTTTTTTTTTATTCTAGAAGTGGAAGAAATTCAATTCTCATCAGGCTATCCCGACAGCTTAAATGAAATTGAGTATTAAATACAATACAGTCTGCTGAAAGGAATGGAGTGCATAGAATGTTTTTACATGAGGAACTGCACAAACTGCCTATTTTAAATGTGTTTTAAGTAAATACTGGACTGGTTTGGATATGCAACAATGTATGGGAAGAACTCAGAGCACTCATGTTCCTCGCCTTTGCAATGAAATTATTGACTCAGGGCTTCTTAGACTGTTTTTTGTTGTTGTTGTTGTTGTTATTTTTTTCTCTTCTGCATGAGGTATCAATTATTATATAAATGCTTCTCATTTTGCACAGATCGTTCAACACAGTATTTTAGTGCTTTATTTTTGTGTGTAAATCTGTCTGGTATATAGGTAAAAAGGGGAAAGTAAAGGTACACAATTAAAACCCAATATTGTGTTATCTTAAATCTGCATTCAGTGAATGTTTTGTGTTGGGTACAGAATGGATTTTTGTTAAGGAAATTATAAATATTTTTAAGTAATAAAGATAATTGTATTAGATGCTACTAATATCCTACAGGTTAAGTGCAATTATTAATGAGACAATTCCTTCTGGGAAACTCTAACACTTTGCAGGCAATATTTTGTGTTTTTGTATTCTTTTACTATAACAAATATCTTTGTCATCCTTACCAATAATAAGCTCACCTTTAGTATTCCAGTATAATTCAGTGTAACCTATTGCCATTTTGAACTACATGAAACAAAACCCTTTGAAACCATATGTTTTCTGGCATACAAATCTTCTTTTCTAAATAAATTCGTTTGTACGCGCACAGAGAATGTACTTACACTTTACCCAACCACAAATGCCTTGCAATTATATTGATAAGATACTGAATTCACACAACTTGTTAATTTTTAGGATTTTTTTAATGTGTTTGTGTTTAAGGTTTTGTTTTGAAACTATTAAAACTTCCTAATAAAATATAACTTTGAAAATTGTCTGCTTCAGACTCTAGTTATTGGTAAAATGAGAAACAACTGAACCTAATATAACAGCCTACATTCATTAATTTGAATATGAAGAAAATGGGTCACATCATGTAAGACATCTGACAGAAAGCAGAAGGAAGCACCAGTATTGACTCATACAGGTGATTCTTACGGCCACAGCATTCAAGCAGTTTCTGCAAGATGTGAGCCCTGAAAAATAGGAACAGCCTTTGATACTTTCAGAACAAAGGATGCAGCATTTCTAATGGGCTCTAAGAATCAACAGCACCTGGGACATGCTAGATCAGGTTTCACGTTGTTCTCAGGGTATTCAGCCTCCTGATATAGAAGTCTGGGATGGGGAGCAGGATAAATCCCCCACGATTCAGGTGGAAACAGTTAGAGTCCTGCTGCTCCACGTCCACTGTCAAAAGTCCATGGGGCCAGATGGGATCCACCCAAGGGTGCTGAGGGAGCTGGCCGATGTGGTTGCCAGCTGGCTGGATAGCCGGGCCCAGAGAGTCGTGGTGAATGGAGCTTTCTTCAGCTGGTAACTGGACACAAGTGCTGCTCCCCAGGGGTCAGTGTTGGGGCCCATAGTCTTTAATATCTTTATTGATGATTTGGATGAGGGAATTGAGTGCACCCTCAGTAAGTTTGCAGATGACACCAAGCTGGGGGGAAGTGTCAATCTGCCAGAGGGTAGGGAGGCCCTGCAGAGGGACCTGGACAGGTTGGATCGATGGGCAGAGGCCAATGGGATGAGGTTCAACATGGCTAAGTGCCGGGTCCTGCACTTTGGTCAAAACAACCCCATGCAGCACTACAGGCTTGGGGCAGAGTGGCTGGAAAGCTGTGCAGAGGAAAAGGATCTGGGGGTCAATGCTCACCTGAACATAAGCTGGCAGTGTGCCCAGGTCATCACGAAGGCCAAAGGCATCCTGGCTTTTATAAAACAGTGTAGCCAGCAGGAATTGGGAGGTGATCGTCCCCCTGTACTCTGCTCTGGTGAGGCCGCACCTCGAGTACTGTGTTCAGTTTTGGGCCCCTCAGTACAAGAAGGACATTGAGGCCCTGGAGCGTGCCCAGAGCAGGGCTACGAAGCTGGTGAAGGGCCTGGAGCACAAGTCCCATAAGGAGCAGCTGAGGGAGCTGGGGTTGTTTGGTCTGGAGAAGAGGAGGCTCAGGGGAGACCTTATTGCTCTCTACAGCTACCTGAAAGGAAGGTGAGGGGAGCTGGGTATCAGCCTCTTCTCACGGGTAACTAGTAATAAGACTAGAGGGAATGACCTCATGTTGCATCAGGGGAGGCTTAGGTTGAAAATTAGGAGATATTTCTTTTCAGAAAGAGCAGTCAGGCATTGGAACAGGTTGCTCGGAGAGGTGGTGGTGTCACCGTCCCTGGGGGTGTTCAAGGAAAAGTTGGACATGGTGCTTAGGGATATGGTTTAGTGGGTGACATTGGTGGTAGGGGGACGGTTGGACCAGATGATCTTTGAGGTCTTTTCCAACCTTAATGATTCTATGAATGCTTTATATT
This sequence comes from Anser anser, assembly GCF_964211835.1. Classification (NCBI taxonomy): domain Eukaryota; kingdom Metazoa; phylum Chordata; class Aves; order Anseriformes; family Anatidae; genus Anser; species Anser anser. The sequence continues at coordinate 47,954,492 of NC_139723.1, forward strand.
GGCTTCACCCTGTTACATTCAGCTGTACATTTAGAAAAAAACAAGATCTAACCCTTTGCATCACTGTTAGGTTTTTCATTTTGGTGGCACAAACAATTAAAGAGGTTGTTCAATTACATACATTCAGTAATAACATCTATGTTTACTTATTGACTGACATAGGCAGTTTATTATTTCCTAGAGACTGAGAAAGAGCCCCAAGGAACTGACATGTTAACTGCCTATCCTAGCTACCTGCTGGTTACCAAACATCATTCTTGCTATTATAGTTTGAAAAAAAAATCAACCAGAATCAATGGGCTCTTTCCTAAGGGTTAATACAGTTTTACAGTTGTTCTGTAAAGCTTACGTTTTGGTATCAACCAAATGCAGATCAAATTATTTAAACAGAAAAGAGGTGAAAATTAAGTGGTTAAAACCACCATGCTTGCTGCTTCTCCATACATTTGGTGGGACTTCTCTATAACTGAAATGAAGCACAAGATATAACCATTGTACTCCTATCTCTAACAACATTATGCAGCTTGGCTTCATTCCACCAAAGTAATTAGATTTAGACTGATATGGACAAGAACATAAGCAAATTACTCTATTCTGCTCATAGTAGTTCTCTAGGAACCTCACTGGTACGATGACTTTGTTGGTATCACTGAGGGTAACATTTATCCCTGAGGTGTGAAGCACTATCCTGACTGCAAATAAAAACTCTAAAAATTCCTCCACTAGGGAACAACAGCACCTTTCCACTCAACTTCAGCTTCTGTAAGAACTGAAGGACAGAGGGAGGATTTGAAAGGTGGCTTTGAATTACTTTAGTGCCTAGTGAATATCAGTCCATAGAATAGCAAATTCTCAGACTAGTCCCTTGAAAAGAAGGGTTTTAAAGCACCTGACAAACAGGAAAGATGTACTAAATTTTCTCTGCTGGCAAACTTCGGTTTTATGGTGATATAAAAAACATTCCATCAGCTCCTCTCAATTAGGAAACTCCCTGTGCTCCTAATTTCTGCCCAGGATCCATGTTTTTGTGTGCTGTTTGTTCCCCTCTCACTGTGGCAGTAGCTGTACAGGGATCACAGCATGGCAAAGAGCAGTTCTGAGTCTGTTCTGCACTAGGCCTATTCACTGTCTGAAAATTTCTTCAAAAGTGATTGGAGAACCTACAAGTAATTGCTTTGAGCACAGTGATGGCACAGTCCATAGAACAACTATGAAAAGAAAGCCTTCAAAAGCAACTATAACACCTCAGACACTAAAAGGCTCATATTTGCTCTAAACATAGCTTTGTGCTGCTGTGGAACTGAACTTGAGAGCAGAGGAAAAGGCCTTTTAATGTCCTTGTGTTTAATACTCTTTTTATTCTTTAAATATTTTCCATTAGTTGACATTTTGCGATTATCCTTCTGAAAAGAGAACCAAATTCTCATCTCAGTTGCACCAATAGAAATCCAGAATAACAACATAAAATATCACTGTTATTCTAGCTTTATACCAACATATACAAAACTGTACTCTGGACGAATATTTTATCACATCAACATAAACCTAACGTAAATCCAAGCTTGCAGTCATGAAGCTTCAGTTGGACAGCTCAAGCTAAGCACTAAAAGACCTGGTATTTTATCAGTCTAGATCTGAACACAGCTCATAAGTGTGAGTACCAGCACTCAAGAGACCCACTGCTCCAAAAGGACTACCATGTAGGGTAAAATGCTAAGGACAAAGGACAGCACACTTTTCATGCAACATGGCACACTGTCAGAATCTTCTACCCTTCACACTTTGAAACAGTCTCATCCTCCCTCAGACAAACACTAGACATGAGATGTAAATTTTACTTAATCTTAACATTTCCTTTGGAAAAACAAAACAAAACAAAGCAAAGCAAGAAACCATCAGTTTGTTTTTCCAAGTTTCTTAGTTACTTAGGAATGAATGAAGAAACCTTAAATATTCCTTTATGTCACTCTGGTCTGTATTCATCTCCTTGCTGTTTTATCCCCATATCCCTGCATGTTTTCTCTGCCCTTCTCCTGTCCATCTCCTGCGCCACTCCCACCCACCCAATGCCCTTTTTTTTCCAGCTTGCACATGGTCTTTGTGAATATCATCAGCATTTTGCTCTCATTGCTAGCTAACTGCATATACTTCTCACCACTGAGTACTGTGTTCCAGCTCACTGCTCTGACGTTCTGTATTGGCCCTTAAATCTTCCCTCTGTTCTTTCAAGAACTCTTAGCCCCGAGCACTGTCTACCTTGTGGCCTTCAGAGTCTCTTTTTTTCTAGCTCTTACTAGCATCCACGCTCATCAGACCCTTGAAAATGCTCCGTGACAAACTTTGGGAAAAGCAGATCTCTTCAGCAGAATCTGACAGGAGTTATGCTGAAATTGTTCTTTATTCTTATGCCTCCTTCTCTTTCAGCCTTAACTGCTCATTCCTGGGTCCAACTCTACCCCGCTAGACTGCGAGCTCGAGACGTAACTGATTTAAGAGGCAGTATTTATTATACAGAACATTACCAGAAATTAATAAATCAACAAATAATATAATAAGGAAATATAACAGTGTTACAGGTTTACAACTCTTTTTACACTGTTACACAGAATCACAAAGCTATTGATTATCACAAATCTTATGAATGGCACAGAAATATTCTCAATTTTGTTATCCTTCCCCAGCCACACGGCATATTACTAGCATGTGCTGCTGTTCGTTGTGCTTGTACACCGGCCCTTCTGGATATGAACCTGACGGAGAGTCCTGCGGGTTGCCAAGTTGCTCCCCCTCATCCTAGGCAGGTCAGCTTCACTGACAACCTGTGTATCGGTGCTCTGATTTGTCTGCCCAGTTCCACATGAGCACAAGTTTTATTTTATTTTTATTTTATTTTTATTTTTAATTTTATTTATTTTTTTAAATTTTCATTTCATTTTTTACTTTTATTTTTTTATTTTTTATTTTTTATTTTTATATTTTTAATTTTTTATTTTATTTTTATTTTATTATTAAAAATATTATTTTTATTTTATTTTAGTTTTTTATTTTATTTTTATTTTTTATATTTTTTAATTTTTAATTTTTATTTATTTTTTATTTTATTTTTTATTTTATTTTGTTTATTTTATTTTTTATTTTTTATTTTATTTTGTCTCCGCCCTCCAGCGGCGCTGAGCGGCCACCCTGCTGCCTGCCAAAGCCCACCGGCCCCCCCCGCGAGCTGAGGCTGCCCCTCGGCCCTCCGGCTGTGCCGCCATCTTGCGGGCGCGCGGCGGGAAAGCGCGGGCAGCGCGGGTGGGCGGGGCTTACCATCGCCCCGCCTCCTCCCCTCCTTCTCTGAATGCGAAAGCACTCAGGGAAGGGCCCCCCTTGTACCGCCCCGTTCCCTCCCAGCCAATAGGCACCAACCCGGCGCGCTGCGGACCAATAAGAGGCCTCGCGGCGGCTTACCCCGCCAATGAGCGCTCCCGTTGCCCCAGGGCGACAGTCCCGGCTCCCGTTCCCTGCCCGACAAGGGACGCGCGGCGCGCGGGGCCGCGTCCCAAGATGGCGGCGGTGGCGGTGCGCGGGGGCTGGGACGCGGGCGCCTCGCAACTGGGCTCCGCCGGAACGCCGCGGGCCGCCAGGCAGCGGTCCCGCTTCATGGAGGGCTCCATCGTCAGGATCTTAATGGAGAACTTCCTGTGAGTGGGCGCCGGGCGCGCGCCGCCCGCCCGGCTGTCGCGACAGAGCGGCGACAGAGGTCGGGGGCGGAGGGTTCACCGCCTCCCGCGGCGGTTAGCGGCTGCGGGGGGGGCCGTTGGGCCGGCCGTTGAGCCGTGAGGGGACGGTGGCGGGAGGCTCCGCGTCTGGGAAGGCGGCGCCTTGATCCCGGCCCGCTGCCTGGGCTTTGGGCTCTCCTCGCCCCTTGGCGATATATAGTATATATGTATAATACATGTGTATATATTTAATATATGTATATTTTTTGGGGGGGAGCTGTTGTGCTACCGGTAGAAGCTTTCAGTTCGTTTTCTTGCGGCTAGTGTGCTGAGAGGTTCTCGTCAGCCTTGCAGGCAGCGGGCAGCTTTGGTTAGCATAAATCCCGGGCCAACGAACCTAAAACACCTTTGTTTTCAGTCTCAGGATTAGGCACTCAAATACGTTCTTTTCCAGTAGCACACGAATTGTCCTATTGTTAAGACTTATTTTTTTGGTGTTAGTGCCCACCAACTCCCTCTCTGCATGGTGCAGTGTGTGGACAAAACAACGAACAGTGGGGTTTATTATAAACATACGGTGTTTCGGGTTATACCAGTGTTATTAGTTTGCCTGAATTTACATGCTAGGCCTTGGTATTTCTTCTGCGCTTGCTATTACTAAGCGTGCTGTATGCACATGCTGAAAGCTAGTGTCTGATACGGGTTAAAAAGTATAAATCACTGATTCCCGGCTGACGTCTCAGGTTCTTGTAAGTAACACGCTAGTGCGCGATGTCCAGCCTATCGATACGAGGTACCACGGAATCCACAGGCTTCTTTTAGAGCTCAAAACCTCTTTGCATCATATGGTTTCGACTTGAATCTCCTTTGACTGCAGTGCAGGCGGCAACTGGCATCAAATTCGACAGGCTTGACTGGACTCACTGTGGTCTCTTTTGTTTGTGTGTGGTTGGTTTTAATGTCAGATAATATGGAGCCCTAGCAAAGTCAATAGGAATTGTCTTTTTTCTTTTTGTATGTTTGTCTGGATTTCATTCTTTATAACCATTTGTTGTGAAGAATGCTGTTGTAAATGCTCTGGCAGGTAGGAACTTATTCCCAAGTGTTTTAATGGAGTGCCAGTTTTCACTCTCGAGGTTTAATGGTTGATGGTAATGGTTGAGGAATGAGTCTAGATTTGATAAAATCATAATCTGTCATATTTAGTATAGTCAAAAAGTGGTTTTGAGGTGACTTACTGTGTATGGTGTTCAAGAAAATACTGTGTTTTCCAGAACTTACGACATCTGTGAAGTACATCCAGGCCCCAACTTGAACATGATTGTAGGTGCTAATGGAACAGGAAAGTCAAGCATTGTTTGTGCCATCTGTCTGGGACTGGCTGGAAAACCTTCCTTCATAGGGCGAGCTGACAAGGTGACTATAAACTTCCTTAATTCTCATGTTTAATGTGAATTTTATCGAGAGCCTTGTCCAGGGGGAGGGATGGATGAAGTTTTTCTTGATTTGCTTTCTTTTGTAAGAATATAAGGTGTGGGAATTGTAGAATAGCCTGCTCCAGGGACAAAGGCTTTTATCAAAGTGGTGGCCTTACTTTACTTTACTTAGCTACTACTTAGCTACTACTTAGCTACTACTTAGCTACTACTTAGCTACTACTTAGCTACTACTTAGCTACTACTTAGCTACTACTTAGCTACTACTTAGCTACTACTTAGCTACTACTTAGCTACTACTTAGCTACTACTTAGCTACTACTTAGCTACTACTTAGCTACTACTTAGCTACTACTTAGCTACTACTTAGCTACTACTTAGCTACTACTTAGCTACTACTTAGCTACTACTTAGCTACTACTTAGCTACTACTTAGCTACTACTTAGCTACTACTTAGCTACTACTTAGCTACTACTTAGCTACTACTTAGCTACTACTTAGCTACTACTTAGCTACTACTTAGCTACTACTTAGCTACTACTTAGCTACTACTTAGCTACTACTTAGCTACTACTTAGCTACTACTTAGCTACTACTTAGCTACTACTTAGCTACTACTTAGCTACTACTTAGCTACTACTTAGCTACTACTTAGCTACTACTTAGCTACTACTTAGCTACTACTTAGCTACTACTTAGCTACTACTTAGCTACTACTTAGCTACTACTTAGCTACTACTTAGCTACTACTTAGCTACTACTTAGCTACTACTTAGCTACACCTGTTTTGGCTGAATTATTAAATGGAAACACCTGAATTGTACAAGAACCTGGAGTAGACTAGATGCTGCGTAGGAAAATGCTAGCCACAGAAATAACATATTCTTGATGTGACAGAGTTTTTATAGGGGCATGCAGCCATTAATGGCTTAATGTAATGACTTAAATGATTTTGGGTTGTGCTAATAGTATTTTTTCATTGCATCTGTTGTTTTTTGTTCCCAAAAGATTATATAGTGATATTATAGGAGGAAGTGTATTTGTGTAGTCTCTTTTTTTTTAAGCTTTTGCTTTTATTTCCATGGATATTCTGATTAGGTGGAACATATTTCGGTAGTTCTTTGGAGCTGTAAATCTGGTTACCTAAATGATCACTACATATTCTGTGATTACAGCTCTGTCTTGAGAAAATCTTAAGTATGGAAATTGCCTGGATGGTATTTTCATGCTAATATACTATTATCCAATGAGTATGAACTTTTAAGGTAAAATTGATGAGGAACTGTTAATCTGTGGAGGAAGTTCTAATGCTGCTAGTTAATGAGGAAGTTAATACCATCTTCCTTTATTGCGGGATAGTAGACAAAATAATATTTTGTTGTTATTGTCAGTTTTCAATAAAATACACAATTACTGCAACTCTATAATACAAATATGTATTTTTGTAAGAGATGACATCTTAATACAGAGTTATTTTGCAATAATAATTTCTGTAATTCATTTTGTAGGTTAGTCTTTTTGTAAAGCAGGGGTGCCTGAAAGGTGTGGTAGAAATTGAACTGTAAGTAGTAAAATTATATCTTCTTATTCATTTTTAATTGGATTATTTCCCCACACAGTTGCTCACAAAACTGTAGAACAAAATCTGTACGGAGTGTACAGAGATCTTTCTTTAAACTGCTGATCTGTTTTTTCTTCGTTGTTGTTGTTTCCCTGGAACTTCACAATTTTAAGTTTTTAAAAAATCACTCAAAAAAAAAAAGCAGCAATAGTTTGTCCTGATTTCACTTTCTGAAGTGTTTTACCTTGTCTTGGTGCAAAAAGAATACATGGAAAAAGATTGTGTATATTTAAAAAGGATTAAAAAAAAAAAAGTCAGAGTCTAAACTAAAAAAAAAAGTTCTGTCTTTGCTTTCTTGTACTGATACCCCTGACGTGAGGGGTTCCTCTGCTTTCTTACTGCAAATGTTACTGAAGGGAAAAAAAATGTAGATCTGACTAACTCTGGGTAATAAAGTCTTCTAGGTAAGCTTATACAAGACAGAGAAACTGAAATACCATTTGGAGTTAGTCTGTAAAATTAGGTTAGTAACTTGCATTTATTTTACAGTTACAGGGTTAATACTACATGGTTCCAGTATTTAGTGCTAAACTAAAGAGAAACTATCCTTACAGAGTTCCTCAGTAGCTGCTTTTGGGTAGAGATCCTAACTTGAAACTGCGATAGCAGTGCCATAGCACAGGTTGTCTTGATAAGCCTTAACCTGATCTGTGCCTAAACTAGATAGAATGTAGAGCTAATAAAATGATTTAGATCCTTAATTTGTATAAAAGTTGGCCACCTTGATCAAATTGTATATAAAGTAAATTGTGGGCAATTGATGTGTTTTTACTGTTCTTTAAAAGCAGAAAAAGAAATTATTATTTTTCACTCAGTATGATGTTGTTCGTATTTTCAGGTGGAATATGTATACACAGCTTACTGATTGAGTTCTGTACATGAATATTTTTAACTTTAAGAACTTGTTGCTGGTACAGCTCCTGCATACCAAGTTTAAAGCTTACTCTTTCAAATTAAAAATACTTTTATATATAAACTCTTTCATGTGTAACAACTTTTAAATGATTCATGCATTCAGCAAGAATATAGCATATATATATAAATAGCTACCTCTGAGTTAAGATTTGCAGATATTTGTGATGTTATCAGTGTTGCACAGGAGACATGGTGGGGTTCATTCATCATTAAAATATTGTACATTATGTGAAACAATGTGAATCTGTCTCTGCTGTTCAGTTTTTAAATATTTAAGTATCAAATAAGTTTTTAACATGGTAACTAATTTATTCTGACATCTGGTGACCCTTGTATGCTCTCAAAAAACGTAAATACTTTTTTTGTTAATCAGGTCTAAGACACCTGACAATATCATTATCACACGTGAAATTCAAGTGGTGAACAACACATCAGCATGGTTTATCAACAGAAAACCAGCAACTCTGAAAACAGTAGAGGAACAGATCGCAGCCTTAAACATCCAGGTGGACAATTTGTGCCAGTTTCTTCCTCAGGTATGAAAGAATTTTGAGAGGTATTGCAGTTTCAGTGAGAGGGTTTTGTAGTTTATTTCCAAATCCTGCGTCATTTCAGCAATTTAATGGGACCACACAAAGGATGAGTGTGGGAATGTAGCCATACTGGTGGGATGTTGAAAGAAGAAAGGAACTTTGTGGCCTTTAGGGTTTCTTAACTGGACAGTTTTGTACATGCTGTCTGTTGAGACTGAAAGGGAAGCTGCTGATGTTGTTTGGGTAGCAATGCTATCAGTATTATCTCTCTGTCCTGCCACTAATGCTGCAACAAATCTGTAGGGAAATTTAGATAAATAAGGTTTTGAGATCTAGCACCATCTCTATGCCTTTAGGTATGGTTCCTGCATCCATGGTTCCTGCATCCCTGCCTTCCCCAGTCATTGTCTGCATGTGCTTTTTAGTTATATCCAGTCAGTTCCTCATCACTAGATCCTGTAATTGGCAAGCGAAGGCAAAGAGTTATCTGGATTTCTTTCTCTGAGATCCAGGAAGTAGCCCTATTAAATTACCTTGTAGTTGCAACAGAGACTACTGCTAGAGCCTTCTTATCAACTCCAGTGGCTCAAACAGTTTCTTGAGCGTAAGGTAGGACTTAAAGGTATACAGAATTAAATTTTGTAAAAAAATAAGATTATCCTGATGGAAAATAGCTCATGAAGGAAGGAGAAGACTAATGAATGCCAGATGCTGCTTTGATAGCCGAATCCATGCTTGGGAAGGTTAGGGTTTCTGTGCAGATAGCTATGTTGGGTCACAGTTACACCCTTAAAAACAAATTTGTTGGTAGGTTGTTTCTGAAGACCTTTCCAGCTCATGGGGATCATGAGCCTAGCCAGTCATGCATTTATTATCCTCTTCAAGGAGAAGTGCATTCATGAAGAAAGGCTGAAAAAAGTAAATTCTCTGAACTGAGCTGGTTCATTCAGAAGAATGATAGCCAATTCAGAAACAATGAACTAACCTCTGTCCTCAACAGATACCCTCAAGAGCTGCTGAAAAAGCCAAGAGCTAAGGTTTAAGCTCAAATCATGCCAGAACAGCTCCAGGGAAACCTTGTATGAAATTTTACAAATATTAAAGAGAGTTGGGTTGCCTTTTCCAGAGGTGATTGTCCTATGCTTAATTATGTCAGAACTATCAAAGAACGGTATGTCAGGTGATGTTTGTGAGACTATTTAAATCCAGTATTACTGTCCTACACTATTCCAACTAAAACTGTATTGTTAAAACTCCTTTATTTTATAGGACAGAGTTGGAGAATTTGCAAGACTGAGTAAGGTTGAATTGCTTGAAGCCACTGAAAAATCCATTGGTCCTCCAGAAATGTACAAATTTCACTGTGAACTGAAAAACTTCAGAGAAAAAGAAAGAGAACTAGAGGTAAACATGCACATTGTACAGACAGAGAATTTACATAATAAAATTTTATGTGAGTTCTTACACACTTGTTTGTTTATGAAGTTGTGGTAAGTAGATTTTGCCCAGTAGCACATATCTTCTCTCAGATCTCATTCATTCTCCAGCTTGCAAGCACTAAGACACATGGGTGCAAGTGTTCTGGACACAGTACAACAGATGCCTTCTATCACATCCTCATAACTTTCCTGTGATTCTTTACTGGCAGTAACTGCTATCTGAACATATCTTTTTTTGCCCTTTAAGAGTTGTCAACTGTTAGGAGGTGTTCCCTTGCTTTCTATAAATTATGGATGAGATTTTTGCCTGTTACTTCTTTTTCCTGGTTTGGAATAGCCACATACTAACAGAAAAGAAAATAATTGTAAGCAGTATGCTGCAACCTTGTCCTTATGTTAGCGTGCAGGATCTTTCCCTGACGCTCACCTGTGCTATGAACTTGCTAGTGGGCCGGCTTTGTAATCTCTACAGAGATGTTACTGCTGGCAATGGTGTCTTGGGAGCACTGTTCTGGGAACAGTGACTGTTGTTATCAGTGCAGGCCATTTTAATTCTTTGTTCTGCTGTTTCTTATATTTGTGCAAACGCATGCATTTCCATTCATACGTACTACATTCAAATACCAACCTTAATATTTCTGTTACAGATCTGTACAAGACCTTTCAGAAGTATTTTTACAACTTGTATTTAGCAAAATCAGTCATGGTTGTTTAGAAACTTCTAGATTAATCAGTCCATGAGCTGTAGGGATGAAATTATTATTTTTATTTATTTTAAAAGGTTTTATTCATGTTAAGATTCTGTGAAAACAAACTGAATTTAAACAGCAAAGTGTGTGATATAGTTACTTGAAAACGCTGGACAGCTCTTCTGATTGGATTAAGAACCAGAACCACTTCTGTAATTACTGCTGTACTAAAATGTCCTCTGTAATGTTAAATTTCTGCATAGTTATTTGTAGAATCATGGAATCATTTAGGTTGGAAAAGACCTCTAAGATCATCTTTAGATGGTGCAGCCTTTAACCTGGCACTGCCAAATCTACCATTAAACCACGTCCCTAAGCACCACATCTACACGGTTTTCGAAGACCTCCAGGGATGGTGACTCAACCATTTCCCTGGGCAGCCTGTTCCAATGCTTCACAGCCCTTTCAGCAAAGAAATTTTTCCTAATATCCAACCTAGACCTACCCTGGTGCAACTTAAGGCCTTTTCCTCTTGTCAAACCACTTGGTGCTTAGGAGAAGGAGAGACCAACCCCCACCTTGCTATAGCCTTCTGTAAGGTAACTGTAGAGCACAATAAGGTTTCCCCTGAGCTTCCTCTTCTGCACGCTAAACAACCCCAACTCCCTCAGCTGCTCCTTGTAAAACTTGTTCTGTAGACCCTTTAGCAGCTTTGTTGCCCTCCTTTGGACACGCTCTAGTACCTTGATGTCCATCTTGTAGCAAGGGGTCCAAGTATGGATAATTTCTGAAAAGTGTTTTCATAGAGTAGATGCTGTAAATTATGAAATGTTTATTCTTACAGAATTTGTGCAAAGACAAAACTAACTCATTGGAGAAAATGAAACAGAGGGTTGAACGATACAAACAAGATGTCGAGAGATACCATGAACGCAAGCGCCATCTAGACCTAATTGAGATGCTTGAGAGAAAAAGACCTTGGGTGGTAAGTTTTAATTTTATTTTTAGTGTTTCTCTTACCTGACATGTTTTGTTTTTTTTTTACAACTGCAATACTAAAACTATGTCGTGTTGAAGGGATTTCTTAATCTTAAATTGGATTATTGTATCTTTCTTCAAATGCTTTTCTGCTTTATAAGAAAAGATATTATAAAGAAAGAATTTTGACAGTTGCCTAAATAGATATATTTGTGATTATTTTTTTTATGTTTACAAGTGTGGTGATTAAATTACTAACTAGGAAAAAGTGGTTGTGTTGGTTTCACACTGATGGGCAGCTAACTCAATCACACAGCTCTCTCACTCCTCCTAAAAACGACGGGAAGAAAATATGGTGAAAAAAAGGCTCATGGGTTGAGATAAGAACAGGGAGATCACTCACCATCACAGGCAAAGCAAACTCAGTGTAGAGAGATTAATGTAATTTATTGCCTGTTGCTAACAGATGAGAGCAGTGAGAAACTACAAGCAAACTAAAAATACTTTTCCTCTCTCTTCCTGAGCAGCTCAGGGAAATGGGGGTTGTGGTCAGTACTTAACACCTTGTCTCTGCCACTCCTTCCTCCTCACTGTCTTCCCTGCTCCAGCCTGGTGTCCCTCCCACAGCATGCTGTCCTTCCTGAATTGATTTTATGTGGGCTTCCCACAGGCTGCAGTTCTTCAATAACCAATCCAATATGGGTCTGTACCATCAGGTCAGTCCTTCAGGAATTGACTGCTCCAGCATGGGTGGCAGCTCCCCCCAGACCCCCTGCTCCCGCGTGGGCTCCTCTCCACGGGCTGCAGCTCCGGCCCGGGGCCTGCTCCTGCGGGGGCTCTCCATGGGCCGCAGCCTCCTCCAGGCCACCTCCACCTGCTCCACCGGGGGCTCCTCCATGGGCTGCAGCGTGGAGATCTGCTCCGTGTGGGACCCATGGGCTGCAGAGGGACAGCCTGCTCCACCAGGGGCCTCTCCCTTCACAGGCCGCAGGGGAACTGCTGCTCTGCTGCACCTCCTGTCCTCTTTCTGCACACATTTTGGTGTCTGCAGGTTTCTACAGCCCTCCCCCCCATCTCCTGCTACCAAAGCCTTGTTATGTTTACCCCTGTACTGGGTTGATAGCGCAAAATGGGTGGAGCTTGCAGGCCATCCCTTTTTTTTGTTGGTTTTGTGTTGTTTTAAAGCTTGGAATAATTCAGGGCTCCATAGATACTGACTTGTTATTGTAGTGTATGGTGGAGGATTTATATGCGTGTGTTTTTTTTTCTTCCCAAAAGTTTTGTTCTTCCCTTCTCCCCTTCAGTTTACTTCAGTGTTATAGCTGTTCCTAGCTCTGATCCGTGTAACTTCTTCCTTTTCTTTCTCCTGAAGTTTTCCGTGGTTTCTTGCTCCTTAGCTTGAGGACTTCTGCCTAATTAATGCTCAAAGTATAGACAGAAGGGGCTAAATTACTTTTTCCACGCTGATCCAAGATGGGTTTAAAGGCAAAGTTGTTGGTCATATCTTCTTCTACTTCCATTGTCTGTTACTTTAGAACCACTGAATGTGTGCCCTGTTCAGTGGGGATTGAATGATCTCTGTATCTTCTGCTCATGGTAATAACAGGAGGATTACTTAAGTAGTCACGCTAATACTAGTTTCTGAATGAGATTTTTCTCTTAAAACCTGTGTTCAATTACATAAAATGTTAAAGCAGTATAAAATACTGGAAAGGAAGACAGAAGTCTTTAATTATTTTACTTGCAACTTTTCCAAGGAATATGAAACTGTTCGTAAGCAGCACGAGGAAGTGAAACAAATCCGAGACCAGGCCAGGGAAGAACTGAAGAGTCTGAAAGAAATGCAGTCTCCACTGATGAAAAAAATGGAAGAAATTGAAGGATCTTTTAAGAGTCTGGATAGGAAAATAAGATGTATGGTAGGTAATTTAAGTTCAGTTATAATATTCAGGTGTTCTTTGTTCAGATTTGCAAAGTGTAAGAGTATCATCTTTCTTTCTAATGTACCGTAATATGTTTTAGAAGTTTTTCTGAAGTTCTCTTGCCCTTGGTTCTCACTGAGTTCTGCACATTGGTGTTCCACTAAAAGCAATAAAACTTAAGGATTGTGTTTCTTAATAAACCTTAAGTAGCCACTCTGAAAGTCCACTGTCTTTGTATTAGGTGAGCAGGAACACTTGGTATCTTCAGAGTTATCATGTTACCGTTTCCTGAAGTTAGGTAACAGCATTAAATTAGTCCTGTGTTTTCATCTGTTCTGTAGTTTCTTTGCAAAACTTACACCAAGTTGGAGAATTTGCGAACTGAGTATCTTAAGAAAATGTGGTCAGTTTGTGTGGTTAATTTAAGCTAATTTGCAACTTTTCTGGCCTAAGGGCTTTTTTCTAATGTTTAATCTACTTTTGTAAGTAGCGTATTTATATATTTACTTTTTAGTATGCAGTAATCCTCCATCAGTTGTGAACATTATGCATTGAAGAATTTAAATGGGTAGCCTGCCTATGCTTTACAGCTTGGTATCTGGCTTTGAATAGCTGTTCTCTCTACAGGTGTGGAAAATGTCAATAAAGGTACTGTAATTCCCTGCAGGACTTAACTATCATGTACTGTTCAGACTGCAGGAGTCATTGTATGCATAGGCTGTAAAAATTTTTTGATGAATAATCAAAGTTATCTGATAACATGAGAATATTTACTGTAGTGAGTTCTATTTCAAGATAACTAATTCAAATCAGATAACTTGGTGTGAAGGTACCTGTGACACTGCTATCATGATGCAGCTTGTAGAATCAGCCTGAAACTTTACTTGTATATCATTTAGTGCACTGTGAGTTACTACACTCTCCATGTGCTTTCTCTGAAAGACAAAACAAATGAAAAACCCCAAAATCGCAACCAAGCAAAAAACAGATTGTTGTTCACACCAGTACCACTTCTCAAAAATCTTACTAAGAACAGTTGTAGCCAGACTTGGGTTCTGAGCTCTACAGTGCTGCAAGAGTTTATTATACTGTTATAAAAAATACACAAACTTCTTAAAGTTGGTTTCATTGAAGTGGTGATTTTGGGTGTGGCTTTTTTTTATTGTTCGTTGCTGTTGTTTTTTGTTTTTAAAAAGTAGGTGGTCTTCCTTAGAGGAAAGTTGATGGCTGGAAGCTTCAATTGATTTTCATAATGTGGAAAGGGCCTTTGTGCTTTGTTTTCATGGCTTAGTGTTATTGTGTTATGTTTTAGTCGTATCTCATTTTTAACTAATGTTATACTAATGCTTATATATATATATGTTTAGAACAAGAAGGAGTTCTGCTGCAAACTGCTGCTTCCACAGTTCCTAGAGGTATTGGTCTATACTCATTTAGAAGTTACGCTCTGTTTGTATCAGAAGCCTGTGGAAAAATAGTGAACATTTTAGCTTTAACTTGCAAAGAGTGTTCTTACATAGGCTGTTCACTACAGAACTGTAAAAGTGGAACTGGGGGAATGTGCTACCTGATTAACTCATACTCTTGATTGACTAAGTCTTGAATCAACTTGTTTCTACTGAATATAAACCTGTGGAGTGCTATATACTACACATTCACAAGGTTAGCTTTATTCTGAAGTCACACTTCTTTTGGGCTCAGAGAATGTATTAGGTGCATTTTGTTCTACAGAATTCCAGAAGCCAAAAAGATGCAAAGAAGGAGAGATGTGACATTTGAAGTAAATTATCTATAGAAGACTTACTGAGATATTCTAATATTGCTTTCTAGTTTCTTTTGAAAGAGGGTGTGTGCTGCCAGTGCTGTCACTAGTTTTAACCCAAGGCAAAACCTCAATGGCTTTAAGCACATACCTTCAAATTACTTCAATTGCTAGTTCTTCAGAAACTCTTCACTTCTTTAAAGACAGTGCTTGAATTCATTATAGCTTAAAATTTAGTCCTTATAGATGCAAGAATTTGAGTATTTCAGGGATAATTATACTATCAGCCGGCATGAGTTGAGTGATTTTATTATGAAAGCAGTATAACTTTATTTGTGTAGAAGTTTTTTGTCTGTTTGTTTTTAAGTAAACATTTAGTTGGGCATTAAGGGAAAGCAGTTTAGTGTTTGAAGTTGACTCTTTCAGACACAGACCTGTAAGAATGTGACTATGTCCAGGCCCTTTGGTCCAGGCTTATTTTTGTTATCAAATAACTGTAATCCTGACTACTTCTTGGGATCTTACTCTTGGCTTGAAGATAGGCATGTGAGAGCAAAAATCCCTCTTCGGTATGTTTTGTTCGCATTTTGTTGGCAGAAAGCTGGTCATGGTGTTACAGATTTCCCGTAGTATGAAAGTAAAGGCAGTGCTAAATCTGGAAAGAAATTAAAGTACCCAGAGAGTGCATGACTATTTCTGTTGTTTCTGTGTTAAAACCCTTGTAAGTTTTTGGTTAGATTAAGAAGTGTGAGTAAAATTTTGTGCTTAGGGTGGGTGGGATGTGCAGATTCTGAAGAAAATAAATCTGCCCATTTTGGAGGAAGAGATTGATAAAATTGTGTGAGAGAATACTAGAATAGTTTCTGCTCCAGGCTCTTGGACCTTTGAAAAGTGTGGATTATGCAATGCAATTTGGGTAGTATTTTGTAGTATAAAGCAGAGTTTTTTGGTTGTACCGCAAAAACTTTAAAGAAGATGATAGTTGTTAATCTATTCAGTAAGTTAGTACATATAAATATATGATAACTGAACATGTAATGATAATTGAAAAACTGGATTCCAGTTCTTTAATACTCTCCTGACTTTGAGACACTTCAAAATTTTTCTGTGAACATTTTGCATCAATTTCCCAGGAAAGGTTTTCTTCTTCGTAGTGCCTGCCTGAGGTGTTTTCAGACAGCACCGTGGAGTCAGTACTGTATTGCGGTCAACTGCAGGACCAAGGTGCAGTGTTCCATCTTGTCTCTGCGCAAACAACTGCAGAGTCAAGGCCTTTAAGTTGTGTTCACCTTTCATGTTGTGAGATGGAAAAGAATCTGCACAATTTTATTTCCTGTTCTCTGTGCATCTTAGCTTTTCAGTGTGATTTATTTTGTAGGAAGAAATTTCTTCCAGCTGGAGTGCTGTTTTTATTTCCCTGTCTGCACTGGAATTTACCCACAGGCTTCCCATCCTTCAGCCTTTTTGGTTTAGGGAAGGAGTTGAATTTGTACAGAAAGCACAGCACGCTTCCTCTGTATAATCATAATTCTATTTGATTATGCAACTTGCAATTAGTAGCTTTTTCTAACTTTTTCCAACTGAGAATCTTTTAAACCTGTTAATTTTAGCCACACCACAACTCAAGACTTGTGATGTGGCAATGAGGTAACGTGAGGAGTCTGAAGGTTGCTAAGTTCATTTCTTCTCCTCTCATTGCACTTCCTAGGTAGCCTCTTGAGACAAATGGGCCTTCACTGCTCCTATTCCTCTTGCTATGACAAGTAACAGAGACAATTTGAAATTCGGGAAGGTTTGGGGGGTTGGGGGATGGTGAAAGAGATTGTCCAAATAAGTAACTAAGTCTGTTGTCATTGGAGGCTTTCAGTACTCAAGTGGACATGTGCCTTAGTAACACGGTTTAGTAAGACCTGCTTTGAGCAAGGGATTGCACAGGGTGACTTGACTTCCAGGAGTTCCTACCAACCTGTATTGTTCTAAAGCTCTCTGGAATCTGGGAATAGACAAAGAGTAGAGGCAATGGTGCCTGTATCAGCTGGATGTTCCTAAGTCCATGGGGCATGACAGGATTCACCTCAAAGTACTGAAGGATATTAGTAGGTGTTATAGCTGGACCCCTGTCAACAGTTTATAAAAGGTCTTGAGAGTCTGGGGAGGTCCCTGCTGACTGGAAGCTAGCCACTGTTATACCCATCTACAAGAAGGGCGTGAGAGAAGGCCCAGGAAACTTACAGGCTTGTTAGTCTAACCTCAGTCCCTGGAAGAGTTATGAAGAAGATTGGCCTGGGTGTCATTGAAAGGCATATAAAGAACAAAGCTATTATTGGGTGTAGACAAAATGGGTTCATGAAAGGAAAGCCCTACCTAGTAATTTGATCTCCTTCTATGGTAAGGTCATTCAGGTGGTGGATGAAGGGAAGGGGGTGGGTGTAATCTTCCTGGATTTTAGTAAGGCCTTTGATACTATTCCTCACAGCATTCTTCTGGAAAAATGGTCCAACCGTGAGTTGAACAGGTTCATGCCACACTGGTGATGAATTGACTGAATGTCAGAGTTCAAAAGGCTGTAGTGAATGAGGCTGCTCTCAGCCAGTCACTAGTGGTGTTCCCCAGGGCTCAGTTCTGGGGCCAGTCATGTCCAGCATTCTTATCAGTGATCCGGATGCAGGAGGTGAATGTATCCTTAGAATGTTTTCTGGTGGTAGTAAACTGTGAGGTGCTGTTGGCTCCCTGGAGGAACAACAGGCCTTACAGTGGGATCTGGATATGTTGGAGTACTGCACAATCAGCAATGGCATGAAATACTACAAAGGTGAATGCTGGGTGCAGCACCTGGACTGGAGTAACACCTGTCACAAGTACAGACTGGGAGGCGAGTGGTGGGAGAGCAGCACAGCATGATCTGGGGCTGCTGGTCGACAGTGGGCTCAACGTGAGCCAGCAGTGTGCCCTGGCAGCCAGGAGGGCAAACTACATTGTGGGGTACCTTAAACACAACATAGCCACTAGGTCAAAAATGATGATTCTCCCACTATATTTAGTGTTGGTACAGCCTTACCTTGAGTATTGTGTGCTGTTCTGGGCTCCACAATACAGAAAGGATGTTAAGGTCCTTGAAAGCCTCAGAGGAGGGCAGCACAGCTAGTAAGAGGGCTGGAAGGCATGTCCTGTGAGGGGAGGTTGAGGACTCTTAGCTTTCCTGGTCTGGAGAAAAGAAAGATGAGAGGCAACCTCATTGCTGTCCACAACTTCTGAATATGGGAAGTGGAGAGGGAGGTGCTGGTCTCTTCTACCTGATAACCAGTGACAGAACATGTGGGAATGGCACAAAGCTGCACCAGGGGACGTTCAGACTGGATGTTAGGAAAAAGTTATTTACTTTGAGGGTGGTCAAACACTGGAACAGGCTTCCTAAAGAGGTGGTTGATGTCCCATGCTTGTCAGTGTTCAAGAGGTATTTGGACAGTGCTATCGTTTATGTGCTCTAACTTTTGTTTAGCCCTGAAGTAGTCCGGCAGTTGGACCTTATGATCCTTGTAAGTCCCTTCCTATCCTATTCATTAGTCAACAATTTCTCAGCTGTGTAGAATATAGCTTTAGCGCAATGCACTTCAGAAGCAGGATGGCTATGATAAATGGTTTTTGCTGTCCTGTGCCTAAGGATTTAAGCCTTCCCTACTGTAAATTTGTCTCTAAGTAGAAACTTTGATTTATAAAGTCGATTTGGAAAAAAAGACAGCAACCTTTTTCAGTTTAAGGGTCTGAATGTAACTTTTTTTGTTTGTTTAAATCAAAGGTGGAGTTATTTTAATTAAGGTTAGGTTAGGATACTTCCTCTGTTGTGCCTGAGTTTGCAGATCCATAGCTGATCTTTAGTGATTGTGAACAGATTATGTTCAGTTCTGTAAAAATTGCTGAAAACGGATCTGTTACAGATAGAAGAGTAATAATAAGATGATGAGCTTGTCTTTGTCAGTCATAAAAATTCACTTATAGCTTGATCTGTAAAAATCAGTCAAACTTGAAGGAATTTTAAGTATATACATAACTAAGGATTTATTCCACATTTTATTACTATCTAATTTAAATATGTTGTTGAATGCAGGCTGGTGAAATCAAGGAGGCTTCTCAAAAATGTAAACAAAAGAAAGATGCTTTGGAGATGAAAGATAAGCAAGTAAGTCTTGATGTTTGATTTTTTTGGTGTTTTTTTGTTTAATACATTAATTTGGTACTGGCTGTGGCACATCCTGTGTACGGGTAGAATTCTACTCCGTAAATTCTGCAGTAAAACTTTTTTTTGTCTACTCTTCAGTCAGAGGTCAGGGAGACTTTTCTGCAAGCACTAGCAGCATTTTTATACTTCACTTGTAGTATACAATGAATCTTTGCGCCTTCTGGGCAGAACAGAATCTCCTGAGAATCAAATGCCTATTACTCGAACACATATTGCTATTAGACAGTTGTGCGATACATAAAATCAGTTACCTTGATGCAATGAACTTTTAGAATGGACTGTATGTATATGTGCAATATTTTACAGGCTTTTCTTGAAAAGTTACAGACTTGGTAGTACAATAATGCACACAGTATTAAAAACTCCCTCAAATACTCTGTAAGAGGCTTTGGTTATTGCTTCTGTTAACTAAATGCATACATCCAGCATTTTTAAAGAAGATGCTGCAAAAATCTGTTGCAAAGAATTGCTGTTCTTCACCTAAGTAGTCTGTCAAGAAATTTCTAAGTTACATATCAAGGCGCAGAATTCAAGTTGCACACTGTGTTTTGTGATGTAGGCTTTATGTAACCTAGACTAGCCTTCAAATATGTTAAAGATATTATGCTTTAAGCTTCTGCTTTTGTAGAAATAAAGGAACTTCAAAAATGATTTAAAATTTTGATTTTAGTTTAGATTAAATTTTCTTAAATCTTAACAAAATCTTTTCAGCTTTTAAATTGTCATAGGGCTATTGGAACTAGAACATACAGTTTTAGTGCATGGTTACATCTCTATTTAATACCTGTCTCAGTGATATACTAGTTATTTGTCATAATACTGCGTACTAAGCTCTCTTAATGTTGAAAATATTCAAAATTCTTAGATTGAAGAAATTAATCAAGCTTTCAGAATGAAAAAAGATGAAGAAATGGATAGACGGAAGAAAATAATAAGTGCTCATAAGATGATAGAGGAATGGAACGATGAACTCAGTACAGTGAACGACTGTGAGAATCTTCAGCCACAAATTGATGCTGTTAATACGGAACTGAAACATTTACAAGGAGAAAGGGCAAACATTGAGAGCGATATTAGTGATGTAACAACAGAGAAAAATAACCAAGAACGGGAAAAGAAAAGTAAGTTACTTGTTTTTCTTTGTTGATGTAATTTTAAGACTGTTCCTACAGCATCTGCTTGTTGTCCTGCTATAGTAAAATAATTTGAGACGTTTACCTCAAGCCTCAACGTTGTAGATAGCTACTTTAGTAGCCCTCTTGACTGTTTTATTAAAAGTAACAAAACCATCTTTAAAAATAAGAACACTTAAATTCAAAAGTAGCAATTGACATTAAAACTACTCTTACAAGAAGTTAGTTTCCCTTGGTCCTTGAGTAAAGAAACTGGTTTGCCAGTTTTGTTTGTAAATGGAAGTGTGTACTTGGAGGATGAAGGGGGGGAAAAGCTTGTTTTGTAGATGTATTGCTTAAAATGATCTCTATGGCAGTATATTAGCTATTGATGCTGGTTTGTCCTTTTTGGATGAACTTCAGCTAATGTTAATTTCAGTAAATTACTTTAAAGTGTCCTGGGGAAAGACCAAGTGACCTAGAGGAAGAGAGGCTATCTATTTTATTTCAAGAGGCGTAGAAGGTATTCAACCTCTGCTTCTCTTCAGTACCAAATGCTTTCCTACACAGTCTACTGTCACATGTTCATTTTTCTGCAAACATGAAATATCGCTCAGAAATTTCGTGTTGCTAGTCCCACTGTTTCTTTCCTCTTGGGGTATTACTGGTTCTAAATATAACAGTAGAACATGAATTGAAGAGAGATGCTTTTAGGACTAAATTCTTATGTTCTTTAATATGAATAAATACTAACACATTTCATTATGCTTTGGATAATTATCATTTTATTCTAGAGTCTAAGTTTGAGTAATTAAAATTCCTTTAGAATAAGTAAGTGGGATTTTGAATGTGGGAATAGAAACTCTGAATTCTTATATTCTCCCATTAGCCCTATACCTGTGGTAACATAGTCAATAAATATTGGAAAATACTGATTGTAATGTATTCTCACTATGGACTCTGTTTAAGAAACTGTCTTAAATCACAGGAATAATTGATCGCATTGGACAGCTTAATAATATAATGAGTATGAAAGAAGAGACTCTTAAAGGGAAATCTCAAGATACACACTCTGCCCTTATGTGGCTAAGAAAGAACAAAGACAAGTTTAAAAGAACAGTTTGTGAGCCCATTATGCTTGTGGTAAGAAAACTTACATCTATATCACTAAACAATTAAATTTCTATTTATGCTTGCAAGACTTTGAGAATTAGTTCAGAACTTTCAAGACACCTTAAAATTAGCCGCCAATTGCATGCAGTATGTATTGGTATGGTGAACTCTGTGTATTTTTCGTTCCTTATGTAGTGTAATGATACTTAATTTTGAGTAAGATGAGGTCACACCTTCCCTCTCCCTCCCCAGTAAGAAGTTCTTTCTTAAGGTGCGTGCTGCAGATTTCCTCAAAAGTATATCTAATTACTTAGGTTTAAGTGGCTTCCTAAAAATATAGTGCTAGTTGCAACTGAGTGCTCCCCCTTAAAGCACAATCTGCTCAGCAAATATTTCACCATATCACTGTGCTCCTCAGATGTTTTGTGGTGTGCTCTGCACAACCAGCTACAAGCACAGGAAAAGCCTACTCCTAGTATTTTCTCTTACTACCAGATATTCCAATTCTTTTTGTAAGATCACATCAAATCAATTTTGCAGATACGTTAATATGATGGCCTTTGCTTTTACTTTAAGGCCTCATTATATATATCTATAACATCCACTAATGTCTGAACTTGTATTGTAAATTAGTCTCATTTACTTATAAATTTTAGTTTTCAAATTGCTAGTAAGTTTATCCAGCCTTTGGCTGTCTTGAGGTTATTAAATTGTGTGGTTCTGTGTAATTTTGTCTTCATTTATCACGGATATAACGTCTTAAATACTGGTGAGTTACTGCAGAATTCTAATATTAACATTTTATTCAGATATTAAAAGATTCATTCATATTTTATCTTTAAATTATTTTTTAACTTTTTTATTTAAGAATTCAAAGACAATCTTTGTCTTTCTGGGGCTTCACAATTCTTTATTCATATTTGTCAAAGAGAACTGCATGTGAATAATTTGTGAAGCATGGAGTTCTCTGTATTTGACTTGTTAGCCTAGTTGCTTCTAACCAATATGATATCTTTACTAGTGCTGGAGCAGAGCCACCAGACAAGAAATGGTGGTGGCTGCAATTATTAGCTGGAGAGAAGAGGAAGGCAGTGTGTTAGAGACAGTGGCAACTCCAGGAATGCTCAAAACTAAACACAATGATGTGAGATAGTGTAGGTTCCATCCAGAGAAAATTGATTGCAGAAAGATCAGGAATATGCTTTCAAGATATTTAAATATTTTCTTTGTTTTCATTAACTGTAGGCTTAGATATCATCTGAGTGCTTGGGTGGGAAGGGTTGTTAAGTTCAATTGTATTAAAACAGTCTCTTATCATTACCTTTTCTGATTTTTTTTCATATGTGAGCAGATCAATTTGAAAGACACTAGACACGCTAAATATATTGAAAATCACATTTCGGCCAATGACATGAAGGCTTTCGTTTTTGAGAGTCAAGAAGATATGGAAGTGTTTCTTGTGGAGGCAAGTAGGCAGTAATTTTAAAAGTTGATTGAATAATAATTAGGAGACATACTGTGGAGTCTACTACTCTTTTTGTGTTAGCTGCATAGAAGTACAATCTGTATTTATTGTACTTGAAGCATCCTTGAAAGCATCTGGATGCTTCAGCTAGTTTGGAATATGCCCATGATGAGAGGCATGAGGCTTTTTCTGCTCTTCCAAGCATGATTAAACTCAACATCTGGAACCTTTTTTGGAAAAGGCATCCACTTGCTGTGTGTTTGTGCCATGTTGGCTAGTAGACATCCGTCCGTCCACCTTTGCTGCTGGTTGCAGTAGCCCCTTTCATTAGGAGCATTCTCCTACAGACCTAAGTTGGGAAAGAAAGCATGGTATAAAGTTTGATTAGTTTTTCTTTCAAATTAATAGAGGGGTTTAGGATTGCAGGAAGGTACTGAGTCTGAGTTATTAAACATTGATAAGATCACTGCAGTAGCTAATACAGAATATTCAAAAATTCATATGTAATCTAGATTAAGTAATAAGTAAGATGTTTTTCAAAACCTATACCAACCGGAGGGATGCAGAAATATTAGGAAAATGTTTCTCTTTAGAAAAAGCTTTTGTCTTCCTTGACAATGTAATAATCACTGAAGAGGCGAAAAAGTACTGATAAAAGGAAATGACAAGAGCAGGAAGCTGATAATTAAGTACCAAGTATTTCCAGTGCCTCCTGACTAAAATGACAAGAGAATATCTTTCTTGAAGATAGTGGTCCAAGCAACAAATCAGGCATATTATTTTTCTAATGCTGCTCTTTCCTGGAGCCGTGGGGAAATTGTGCCCATTGAGAGCCAGACGGATGACGTAGGAGGAAAAAAAAAATCACAAGACAGGACACTAACTGTCATAGTGCTTCCTAGCTACTCTGCACAGAATAGTTTGATTAATGACAAACTACTCTGCAGTTATTGAAGACCTATTGGCTCTTCTCAGAAGCTAGTCATTTTTATGTGAGCTGTTTTTGTCTGAAGTTCTGGGCTGCTTTAGGTAGCTAAACTTATCTTTCGTGTGTATACTCAAATCTTTTCTGCCCTATTAAGATCAGAGCCTCTGTGGCCAGCGATCTGCCATTGTCTGTGCAAAACGGCCATGCAGCCTGAAAGAGGGGTCTGTCTTAGTACATCCATACAGACTACCACCTAGCTTAGCTATTAAGATTCAGCACATGGCGTTGGATTTGAATGATTTTATTATAAATAATGTGTAGTATTTTTACATATAAAAATAAGCTTTTGGAGATCATAGTCATTCTTGAACAGGAGGAGATTTTTGTAGGTTCTTTCATAGGTTTAAGTAGTTTAAAATAATTCTGAGTTAGTGAAATCCTTCTTAAGAATAATATATGGTCTTCACATAGCAAATTTTTCTGTTCTTTTTAACCAAATAATGTAATCTAATCTATATTTAGATACGTGATCATCAGAAATTAAGAGTGAATGCTGTGTGTGCACCTGCTGTATCATGTGCTGGAAACTTACCTTCAAGACCTATTGAAGAATTACAGTACGTATCAGATGATATCAGTGGGGAAGGGTTTTAAATGTAGTGTTTTGGTGTCATTGCTATGTATTATGGTTTTTCCATGCAAATAAAATTCTTACCAATTCAATTTGGGATTATTGGGACTTTTCTGACCCTTTAGTAAATTCAGCTTGCTTTTAATTCTTTTTAGTGATGCTTGCTTTTTTTCTCCTCTTTAGTCAATATGGATTTTTTTCATATTTACGAGAGTTGTTTGATGCTCCACTTCCTGTGATGAGTTATCTTTGCTCCCAGTATCGTATTCATGATGTCCCTGTGGGAACAGAGAAGACCAGAAACATGATCGGAAAGGTGAGATGTACTAAATAGCACAAACACACCTGTCAACCAAGAGTTTTACTTCAGGAATTCTTTGGCAAGCTAATGTGGGTATAACAAAAAATGTGTTGTCCTTTTATTTGGAGTTCACAAGCGAGAACAGTTCATGATACTGCAAGACATTTTAACAAATCCAATAAGCTTACTGCATTACTTTGCAGAAAGCTCAATGTCCTCCACCTGGGTGTTGTTCCAAGTCAGTTATATGAAGTTGTTCTTATTATAATAACTTCTACTTTAAGTGTCTGAAATATTGTGGGCAAAATTCTAATCAGTTAATAGTACATAACAGACCTGACCTGGAAAGAAAATGGGTGGGTGGGTGGAGAGTTGTGGTTTGGCCTGACCTCTTCCCCTTCCACCCTTGCAATGGGGTTTTAAAGCAATGATTAGGAAGATGCTTCTTTCTTACTTCTTCTACATCTGATGTTCAGGTTCTGGCTGCCACAGCTGTGCAACTTCAGTCAGAATTGATATGATAAATAAGATAAAAAGGCTTCAGATTCAGAGTAATTTCCCTACCTTACTCTTACATAGTCTTCCAAGCTCATAATTACTGGATTGTAATGGGTAACATACGTGACTGTTTTCAACTTTAATCCTTATTCACTTATCTGTCCATGCTGGACTCCTGTTTTCTATCTTGTATAAAGAATGAACTCTCGAAGTGGAAAAGGAATTACTTGGGCTCTCTGAGAACAGTGAAAGTTGTATTTTTAAGTCTCAGGGAACAGTCTCTTTAAATAGAGAACAATTCCTACCTGTTTTGTTGGGATAGCTGTTGCTCCTTCCTGTCTTTTTTTGTTTCTCAAGCGCTAAGAATGAGGAAGAAACTAAAAGTAGAGGGAGACCTAGATAAAAAAAAAAAAAACACCTTTCTCTTCATGCTTTTTCTAAGCATTTCCTATTTAGAATTTCCTATTTAGAATGTCACTTCTTCCACTGTTTTCCATTTATTACCTGATGAAGCAGGTACCTATGTAACAGGTCTGAGAGTTACATTAGGTAGACCATTCAGAATTACTTGGTTTAGGTACTCTGTCCTTTCCTCAGCTTAGCGAGCAAGTGTGAAATCACTGATACAGCAGGAAAGGTAAGCTAATATTCGGAATGTGTTGCACATGGCATTTTCTCAGTCAAGCTGTGTGAAGTTTTATTCTGCTTTTACTACTTTTGATTGAGAAATACAGTGTTTCAACATTGTATTTTATACTTCTCAGAAAGTTTTAGTTTAAAAGGAGACCAATTTTTATAGAGCTGAACATGTGGAAGAGGACTATGCTGGAAATGTCATCAACCATGGTATAAGCTGTAAAGCAAAATAAAAACAGTTTGCAGTGTCCTGGAGCCAAGTGAAAACAACATTGGAGGTGCTTTGTATATAATCTGAAAGTAGCATTAGTCAAATTTATTTTTGTCTTATGAAGTCTCTTTTTGCTCTTGGTTTACTGGGCACTCTACATTCTTTTGAAGTACTGTGTTACCTTGTGTTATGGTAAACATTTGGTTATTTATAATACCCTGTTTGACACGAGTCATTTAAAAACAGTTATTCAAGTATTTTTATCCCCCATAGTTTTTTCCTACAAATATCCTTGCTTAACTGAAGTTCATGCTTTACAGGTCACCTTATGGTTTCCTCTATTCATTTTTTAGGGCTTTTAGTTGTTAGGTACACAGGCTATGTTTGCATGCATTTACACCTAGTACAATGCTCATTTATGGTACAATGAACAAATGCACAAGTGCAAACGTTAATAGGTTTCACCAAAGCCCGTTTTTGTAATATTGTTAGAGAAATCCATAAAAGCACCTAATAGGGTTAGAAGTAACTTATCCATCAGAATAATTGGAAGCTGTTTGATTGTTTATGGTAGCATAGGCTGTATGATCTTAAAAGTTCTTTGCTGACTGTTATGAATTACAAGTATAATGATGCATTAAATATTACATCAGATTTTTGCAAAAACTTGTTAGCAAATCAGAATTTTGCATAAGCTGACATTCTTTACTCTGGATTTCATCTAGTTTATTCCTTGCTTGCTCTGAAAAACATTTGCTTTAATTAACATTTTTGTCCAATGAATATTTTTCATTTTTTAGGTCATACAAGAAACCAAACTTAGGCAACTGTACACAGCAGAAGAAAAATACACTGTTAAAGTATCTGCTTATACAAACCTAACCTTCTCTACTAATGTGTGTTTGAGAGCAGCCCAGTTTCTCACTAATTCGGTGGATACAGATGAAAGACAGCAGCTGGAAAAACAGCAGCAGGTAGGAATTTGTTTTCAGATTGTGTATGATGTGAACTGCTACCCATTTTATTGTGCAATAAGTGTAGCCTGCTTCCATGTGTTAGTATGGTACGTTTATAACAAGAATGCTAATGTGTTTTCTCTTATTTCAGGGTATCAATTGCAAGTTACAGTCATTAGATACGCAGTTGACAACATTGTTTGAGAGACAGAAACATCTGGAACGCAGAGACAATGAGCTCAGGCAACAGAAGAAGGAGCTCTTGGAGAGAGGAAACAGAAGGAGACAGTTGGAATCAAAAATTGCTGTGAAGTATGATAGGTAGGAAACAAATTGTGTTATGTGTGAAATGAGAACAATTTTAATAACGAATGTATATTGTCTTCCACTTACTGAAGCGTGCTTTTAATATTAAAAAAGTACTTAAGCGTCAGATATAGGTCATAATCAAGATCAAGAGGGTGCTTAGAAATAAGGATTAAGATAGTTGAGAAGCCATATAACAATATCCTAAATAATTAATAATGGGATTCCAGTGAGAAGTCATTGCATGCATTCATTTACTTAGAGATTGCCATAGCCTTCTCGCTTGGTAGCACTTACCTTGGCACACCAGAAGAGACTTGTTGGTAGTATGAAAGGCAAAGGCAGCTTTAAGATCCTTGGGGCAGTGAGGAGGGCACATAGCATAGATACATGGAGGCCAGTACTGAGCAGCATATGCCAGGGAAGGATTTTGCTGGCCAGCAGTGTGCCCTTGCCAAGAAGGTTAACAGTATTCTTGGCTGCCTTAGGCAAGGTACTGCCAGCAGGTCAAAGGCCTTACTCAAGTCCAGGTAGACAATAACCACTGCTCTCCCTTCATCCATGAGGCTAGTCATTTCGTTGTAGACCTTATTAATTTGGTTAGAAGCTTATCAACATTCGTGTCATCTCATCCTTAGATCTGCATATGTAAGTGCGGGTTTTACCACTGGAGACGCCTGGCCCCATGGTCTCTCTGGCAGCTGGCCTTGACTCCCCGGCCACTTCACCTAGTTGCCAGCTAGTCTGGCTGGATCTTCGCTAAGGACCAAATGCTCGCTTATGTGCCAGGTGCTAGCACCATGAACTTGTGGGCCCCCAACCTGTGGTGCTACACCTGTGGCTGGTATTAAAGTCCATGCACTCTGGTCTCCATAGCTGCTGGCACCACAGATGATCAGGTCCTCTGACTTGTGATCCTGACAGTAGCTGCTTGCACTTAGGTCCCCATATGCACATGTGAATGCCAAACAAATAGTCCCTCAACCGAGGAAAAGTGACAAGTGGAATTTAATGATAAGAAAGAGCAGACTGTGCTGAGTGGGCAATTGGGACATGACTGTGCAAGTGTATCAACCAGCCAACTGTTCATGTGTAACTGGCCCCTTGGTGCCCATATCCCTCTATTTTTCCACACTTCATCCTCCCCAAGTCACTTAGATCCATTGCTTTCCCTGCCTTCAGTTTCTCCCCTCGATATCCCGTAATAAGTCCTGTGCAACTGTGAAACGCTTTCTGCTGCACCATATGATGTGCGCCATAACCATAGGCATGAACTTGTCACAGTCAAGGGAGTGCTCAGACATTGACTCATCCTGATGGGTTTTCACACCTGGACATTGGGGTTGAGGCTGTCCTGGAACAGGATATCCTTTCCTCCTCATCTTTAATTTGGGTTCATGCCAGCTGGGGTGTCTCTTCGATCCTTGGGGCTTGTGGAGATGGGCCTTTGATAGGCAGATGAAAGACTTCTATGATGGGCCTGGGAGTAGCCAAGATAGGGCATTATTTGAGCTTCCCCCGTCTGCCATCATCTCTCTGTACTCCTTTGTGGGTGTGCAGGTGAGCTTTTATTATACAGCCTAACAGAAAGTGTGCCTAGATTGAGATAAATGACATTCCCTTCATCTCCTGTCATCCAAAATATGGTCATTTCATCATAGAAGACAATCAGGTATATACCCTTGGTTAGTGTTTAGTGTTTGTTGACTGTTCTTGATAACCTTCTCATGCTGCCAGGAGTGTTTTTGAAGGGGACCTTGCTCCAGCATTTTCCCAGGGATCAAAGTGAGAAGACTGGTTTGTAGTTTTCTGGATTATTGTCTTGATGTGTTTGGCCTTTTTCTGAATGTCTCCATTTGGAGCCCTGCAGCTACCTGAACAGCATGATTATTTCACTTGAAGTTCTTCATAATTATGCAGTTTGGGTATTTAAAATGAGTGAAAATTCTAATTTTCTGCAGTAAGTGCAGAAAGCTGAGGGTGCAGTTTTTACTTACTAGTATGTGTAGAAAGAATTAAGTAAACCTCTAACTCTTGTATGCTGTATCATTGTGAGCAAGTAGTAGCAGAGGAAGAATGTCATCCTTGCACTGACATTTTTTTTAAGTCTGAAATTTATAGAAACCATATGGTTGCTGAGAGATGCCCTTAATAACTTAAATCTGAGTTTCTCTGATTATGAAAATTTTTGTGTTCTGAGTTTCTTAGGTATAAAGTTCATGTATAGGGAATGCGTCTAATGTGTTTGGAATGTTTAGAAATGCGAATTCCTATTCTTGCTTTGTGCTGGTTTATTACATACAAGATTAAGATTTCTGGTATTTTTCTGCAATTTATTTTAATTAGGATTAATCATGTATTGGTTCCTCCCATAGTATAAAACAGCTGGAACAAGATGCTATCAACCTAGAAGACGAATCTCAACAGGCAAATGTAAAGATCAAAGAAATAAATATTCAGAAAGCAAGACTTGTTTCTGAATTAATGCATCTCATAAAGGTACGTGTTTTTTCATGATATATGATCCACCAGTGTGAAGATTCTAATTCACGTAAGAAGGAGTTATGCAACATTTGGATGCGTTACTGTAAATGGTTACAAGCTACCTTACTTGAAGATAAACTTCTTTTAAAGCTTTAATGAACTTGTACCTGTTTATTTGTTGGTGACAAGTCTTGTGTGGACTGATTCACTAAATACAGGAACGAACTGCGTAATCATTTCAGTCTATGCTTTTTCACAATACTGCTTGTTCATGTGAGCTGTTTCTTCCACATAGTTAATAAACTACTTTTTTAGATTGTTGTTTTTATTGGAAAAAGAATAGTCATTAGTCTGCTAAAAGTCTGCCTTACTGCTAAAACTAAGGAAAATGTGAACTCTTCCTTTACCCATATGAAAAAACTGTCTTGAAACTGTAAGGACGCATGACTGTGAAGGAGGGCTAGAATCAGGAAAGTACTCTCAGGCTCTAGTGTCATGAGTTAATTGTTTTTGTTTTTTTTTGAGTTCAAAATTTAAAAAAAGTAAACCCTGTGTGTTTAATTGTTACTTTACATTGTTACTTACCTTGTAAGCCTGAATAACAGGAATTGCCAGAAGGTGAATTACATTAGTTTGTTTCCTGAATAACTCAGGAGCAAGAAACAATTACTTCTAGTTCTAAGGGAATCTGCTTGTGGCTTTGCACTTGGCAAGAAATGGTGCCATTCTGGCTACAACTTTGATCTTGTATGGTATTCTTTTGCCATGTCTTTCTAATGTTGAAATGTTTTCTTGCTTACTCCTGAAAAGAATTGAATATTCCCTCTGAAATGATGACGATTTCAGTACTCTTCAGTTGATGGTATTTATTTATTTTAAAAAAAAATTCCAAATGGATTGTTTGTTTGATAGCCCTGGACAGCAATGATTGGAGTGTCTGAGAGAGCATCTTTTTCAGTCAGCTAGCCATAGCAACTTTGAAAATGCCAAAGAATGGCAGAAAACATCTGCCATGTTAAAAGGGTTTTGACACTTTTATGTTTATTGCCCATTTCCCAGTATGTAAACTGTACAAGGGTTTTGCTGTTGTAAAGGCAATTGAAGTAATTTATTGACTGCTGTAAAACCTGTCTGAAGGAGTGTATTGTCTCTTTTCCCTGGTATGAGAAACTGTATTTGACACATACTGTATTATTTCCTAGTATACCAGGGTGTAGGGCAGAATGGATGGTATTTGCTTGAACTAGTTATTGACCACAAAAGGCATTTTTGTATCATTTTGTGTATCAGCCTAATCTTTACAGCTTGTGTGCTCTAGGAAATATGTGCTAGCGCCTACAGAAGAGATTAAAATGCTCTGTTTCAAGAAAAATGTTTCGGCATATGGTTTATTAAAATTATTGAAACCCAGGCATTTCTGTTCATTCCCAAACCAAACTTCATGCATGCTTCCAAGTTTATGGGCATCTTTCAGTTTTGTTCCATAGTTTTTGTAGTTGTGCTAGCTGTAGGCTTTTAAGGTGACAAAAGTTTTTTTTATTCTTATGTTTACAGCATACTCACTTCTGCCACAGAAGGAAATTTAAAATGTTTATGGGATTTTTGTGTTTGCATGGTAGCACTATGAGCTGTTTTTTAAAGAGGTTCTGCGGGTTATATGGAGCAGTCAACAAGAGTGATAGTCTGCATGTGTAATTATAGAAATATACAAGGCAGAGTAGACCTGGAGCAAGTCAATTCTTTACAACCAGTTGACAGAAACAGAGTTGTTCCACTGTTTCAAATTCTGGCTTAAATTTTGCATATAGTTCTCTTCTGCTGTTGTCTTGAATAGACTTCTATTTTTCATCATCTTTAATTAAAACTCTTTTCAGTTGGCTTATCTGATAATTTAAAAAGTATTTAAGTGGATTGGAAACAAGGAAACTTAGACATAGAATAAGTTCACACTGTAGAAACTTTGTGTTGAAATGACAAGTAGTAAAGATCTCATATATTGGCTCACTATTACGTTTGGAAGCTAACACTGAAATATTCATCCTGCAGGTCCCATAGGTCTGCAGTGGAAACTCCGTGTGCCCTTACCTTAAGAGAGGGGGGTCCTTTCTAATATGCTGATTATTTTTTTTAAAAAAAGTTGAGCCTGGGTTCTCAGTGCTTTATACTTTCAGGGTTGAAGCTATTCTTTACATAGGCAAGAAAAGGTTGGTGATTTTGAAGTCTTCCAGACCATTTCCAAGGCTAGCTCACTTACAGAAATGATCATTTTAATGTCAAAGTTGCCTAACCAGAGAGTGGGGCTCACTAAAGTCTGTTATAAAACTTCCAAAACAGAGCCTCCATCTATACTTGTGCATTTGTTCAAGTTACGACGCTCAAGGACCCCTTCTAAATGATTACTGTACTAACCGAGGGGCATCCAGAGCTTTTATGATACTTAGTAGATTTTGATTGTGTGAAGACCATGTCCTTATATTCATGGGTAAAAGAACATGAAGGGAGAATGTCACAGTTCCTGCCACGTACTTCGCATTCACTCACTCTTGCGTTGCCAGTGAGAGAGGCATGTATTTTACGTGCTTATTTCTTGATTTTCTTTCTATCTCTGGGTATGACGCGTGAAATCCGTCAAAATCCACCTGTTGGATTTTGTCTCTGAGAAAGAATTGAGATGGCTTTACCTTTTCTGGCACTTCGTATGGAAGTACGTGGTGTAGGGAGACAGTATATGCTTTTTTGGTATAAAATTGTTTAGTTGCAAGTGATATCTGTATGCCTACAGATTAAAAATGTGGGTGGACTCCGCCTTGAAGAGTTTGAGTCACCAAAAAGTCACCTTTCTTTTTTGTATTAAATCTGAAAAATAACTGTTTCAAAAAGGTGAACACAGTACGGGATTGTATGCTATCACTAAAAAAAAAATGCATGGTTTCTGAAGCTTGATAGTAATTATATTATTTTTGAGTTTCTCCTGGGGAGGTTAAAAAAAGACATTTTCTGTTTTCCTATGCAGCATTGTGTATCACTGAACATCCTCAAAACAGATTTGGTTCTTCAGAGCACTGCGGTGGATGCTGAGAAGAACAGACTAGAATCAGAGTATAAAGCAGCAAGTATGCAGCTAAGAGCTTCAGAGGTAACTATTTCTATGAATGATTGGATATCTACTGTGAAAATATCTTCTATGGAAGCCTTTATAGGGTAGAAGAACATGCTTCTGTGTCATTCTTTAGGAATGGGCATTAATATTGTTAAATACTTAGCCTTGATTTCAGTGGTTTGATTCATTACTTCAGCATCTTCATTTAAAGCTGAAAAGGAGGTTTTCCTTCTTCAATTAAGATGTCTAAACTGCCATGAAAACATGATAAACAGTCATCATGTCCTCCCTCAATCTTTTAACTTTAATGCTTAGCCAGGGTAAAAAGCCTAGCTGTTTTTTGGAACTGTTCTCTTTCTTCTGAGCCTATCATAGAGAACAGTACTCAATCCACATGGTAGGAGCAGAGTCAAGAAAGAACTGTGTTAGGGTCCAGCAGAGCTACTTTAAGCTTTCTTTCATAACTGACTTTCTCATACTGTAATTAAATGCCTCTTGGTGGACAGAGAAGAGGTGATAACTCGTCCTTTGATTAATCGTATTAGGCAGCTATGCTGTATTCTGGTTTAAAAAAAGTTTGAGGAACTGGTTCCCCAGGAAAAAGTACTCTTACAGAGGATGTGGTTCTTTCTAGTGGATTAGTGTTTAGAGGTCAGTTTGTGTATTTGTTTAGTAAACACAATTTTTCAACATACTAGAGAAAAAAACTAAAACTGCAGGATGGTAGGTTTGTTCCTTATCTCGAGAGACTCAGGTGAACAGTAGTTTAATGCTAATTCAGGTTGATAGACAAATTAATTGCAGTTAAGTTGGAAAACAATTCAAAAGGTGAATGATTTTCATTTGTTTTTTGAAAGCACTTTTAGAAAAAATGACCTTGGGATATATTTAGAAAACTGCTTGGAGGTATAGGTATCATCACTTGCAGGACAATTAGAAAAAAGAGAACTTGAGCAAAAAGTGTCTGGAAAGCGGAGACAAGTCCAGTATGTTGCTTGGAAAGTCACGGGTTGCATCAGGCCTCTCATGCAATGCAGGTGTTATTCAGACTATGAAAATCCAATGCAAATTGCTACATCGCTGGAGCTCAGTAAGTAGTAAGAATGTTTTACAAATCCATGAACCATATGGGAACAGTCTGTGTCATCACTGGTAAATTTATTTAATATTTTTTGTTCTGTCTGTCCCCATCTTTTTCACCCTTTAGAGATTAGCTTTGGGTTGGTGCATAGGTAGGTGTCTGGTCAGATAAATATACAGGACGTGTAAGATGAACATTCTGGTAATTCTTAGTTAAACGAAAATTGCTTCCTTTCTTAGTGAAAAGGTGGTTGGGTCAGTTGAGGTTCCCTTAGTCATTGTTACTGCATTATATTCAGCCAATTAAGTAGAGGAAATGCTGTATCAGAGCTTGTATTTTTGATGGTTGCTTTACTTGATTTTAGGAACATTAAAACACAACAGTAACAAAACCCTAAAATCAGTAATCTCTGTATTAGAACTTGAAAAAATGTAACTGCTCTGGAGGAAAACTTTGAGGATTCAAATACATCGTAAGTTTTCTCTTACAGAGAAGTTCAAAGCCAAGCATCCCCACGTGCTTTCAATTAAATCTTCAGCCCCCCTTTTTTTAAAAGGTTCTCTTTCTTGTATTGCATTGTGAGCTATGTATGTTGTGCACACTGTTTTTTTCTCATTTTCTGTCTGCTTCACTCTAATGTCTTAGTGGCTGGCTGTGATGTTTTTTCTACATCAATTCTGCGTTAAGGTAGTCTTGCTCCAAAGCTGTCCTTGAGGATGCCATCACAACACTGTGTAGAAGTCTTGCTAACATTTGCTTTATGTTTTTATAAAATAAACCTGCAAAAAGTAGGGACCCAAACAGAAATAGAAATAAGTATGTTGAACAAAATCTGGGAAGTGAAACTAAATTGAAATTTAAATGTTATGCTTTTAAATGCTTTTTATGCTTTTAAATTTAAATGCTATTAATTCTCTATTTGATCATCAGACGCTTTCTTAGGTCATGTGCTGATTATAATGCATTTATTAAAATTGAAATGGTGGGTATCAGCCAAAGAAACTGTGAAACTTAGCACTTATTTATGGTGTTTATCTCCCAAGCAATTTTGAGTCTCTGTAATATATAAGTAAATATCTGATTAAGATTTGAAGAAAGCACAACCCCCCCCTCCCCCCCATTACATCTAGAAGATCACATATGTTCCTTTTGTGAGGGCTTGACACTGGAATACCATGGAGAGAGCAGCATGTTTGTTGCTTAATGGGTGTCTTTTTAACCACTTAGGTGTAAAGGCCAAAACAGTACATGTTTTTGAACAAATCAAGTTAGCAGCAACAGATTTCTGGGGCATTTATTTTGTTACTGTAGTTCAAGTGGGAACCTTGGTGTTAGTTTAACAACTTGTTGTATTTAATCTATTTAATGAGACTAAGAAGCAAATCTGTGTTTTGTGACCTATATTGAACATTAGGGAGAATTGTTAGCTCCATCTGCTTATTAAATAGTTGGCATAGTTGCCTGCATGTTTATGGTGATTGTTAGAAAGAGTGTTGCAAATTGACTTGCTTTGATAGCTTGCTAACTTTTTAGGTTCATTTGGTGTAAATTTAAATAATTGGTATTAGTACTCAGTATGTACATTGCAGCATTTGTTCCTTAAGCCAAGTTTTAAGAAAATGCAAGTTCTGTTTTCCTGTGTATAAATTTGCAAACTTTAAATAATTAAGTACTGTCACCAGGCATGTGTTCAAACACTACTGCATGAGAAAACATTGGGTGCTGGTGACTGTTTTCTTTAACCAGCTTCTCATTTTTCACAAAACCAATTGCATTACTGGTAAGTGCAACACAATACAAAACACAGAATGTAAGTGGGTTCTGCTGCTTGGTAAATGCCTTTCAATAAGTTGTAATCACAGCCCTGCGCTAGTGTGGTATTTTCCTGAAGGACCAGGATACAGTTCTTTCCACGTTGGTATGCTGTTGGCTGAAGCAAATTTGAAGCTTTGTGTGGGCTACATTGTCTTTCAAGGTAGCCTCTCTGTTCAAAGTAGTAATTCTTTCTACTTAGTTATATTTTTACATGGGTTTTGTTGAGGCACCTTCCAAAAGTGGACAGGAACCTTTACATTGCAGTGCACTTCTGAGTATATAGGAGGGAGCAGGATTCAATGCTTGTGGTTTTTTTTTTATTATTTAACTTAGATTTAGCATAGGCCTATGACAACAAGCTGGCAAAACTGAACAAAAATTGAGACTTGCCTTCCTGATGAGCTGTCATTGCTTTTATTCTAGCTTCATAACCACATGTCTATTGCTTTCCGGTCTTTCTGTTGAATGTCAAGGTTTTCTTCTGCCTAAACATGTTTTCCTTTTCACGCCCTGTAAAAACTTACTTGCCTCAGACTTCAATTAGGCCTGTTCAATGTTGAATATATTTCAGATTTTCAGTGCGTAGAGTTCAACTCAAAATCTTGTTTCATGTAGCTCTGCAGGATTTCAAGTGGGAGCAATATGTGCAATTGAAAACTGAGATTCCTCACTTCAGATTTTTTCAGAACTGACTTTGTCTCTGCGAATGATCAAATGCTTGAGTATGAAATTGATGTTTCCTGTGTAATAAAGCACAACTTGTGGATCCTTTCACTGGATCCTTTGCTTTCATTATTAAGAGGTCAAACACATTTCAGATGAAGTCAGTTGGCTTTTAAATTTCTAGGGCCAAAGATATGGGCTAGTTTTAATTCAGAAACTTCTAAAATGTTCCTAAAATATTTCTTTGAGTGTATTACAGGTCACATGCAGGTATGTAATGGAAAATAAGTGTTGTGGTGTACAGTTTTGTTTGTGTTAGTTCAGAAGACATAAGATATTGGCTGTGACCAAAATGAGGGCCATCCTCCACTTATCCTTGGTTTATCAGTGTAGCTCCAATGCCAGCCCTTTTTGCCTGTGTGACATTTCCCTCATTCTCTAGCATGGACTTTACAGAAGTGGGAGGAAAGTAAATGGTGCTTTTTTTAACCTTTCTGAAAACTTTAACACAGTGGCTGTATCCTGTATTTTAAAAATAAGGAATAAACTTCCAACTGTATAATCTCCAGATGAACATGTCATTTTTTTTGCCACTGGAGGGCTCCCATATTTAGCTAAAACACAAAACAATAAAAGCTGGGGAGATAAAGCACTCCAAATTTTAGGAATAAAATTAAACGTACCAAACTGTTAGAAGTAAGTTCTGAAGCAAAATATTGTATACATATGGATTTTTAAGTTAGGATTTTGTGTCTCTAAAAAAGTGAAAATGGTGCGTGCCCACAGTGTAACTGCCTATTAAAAGGTACATTGCATGTGTAGTCAGTCACTGAGTAAAGGCATGGTAAAACAACTCGGAGTAAAGTTCCAGTCTCATGGTACCTACTCCTTTTCACTTCTGAGTTGTTGGCAGCTCCTAGCTTTCTGCATCTGAGTACTCACCTGAGCATCACTAACAAGCAGTTACTCCCAAGCTTGTCCTGCTCCATGTATTGAAGTGGCAGGCCTGAGGCCCAGGCTGCATGTGCAGAGGGAGGTCGGTGAAACTTTTATCTCTCCAAGTTTTTTTGCCTGGATTCTGCTGTTTTGAGATAAAATACAATACAGAAAATATGACACGTTCATAAAGCACTGTCCTGAAAGATAACTACTGTTGTGGGAGAATTGCATTACAAAAGTCGTAGGACTTGGCTGTCCATTTACCTGTAGTGAATTCCAAGGAGTTTAGTTTCAAGACAGCTGTTCAACAGCAGAAGCTGTTTTTCACTTTTTTTTTCAGTGTTGGTTTAAAAATTGTGGATGTTCCTGTTTTATATTTTGCAAACTGTATGACAGGAGGTAGAATGTAAAACAGCAAAGGAGAACTTCTGATTGTAATTACAAAGTTTACACTGTACAATTTCAGATAATCTCTACCATGTAGATAAATACAGTTAAATGGGAGCTAATAACAAATAAGGCTCGCAGTACTCGTGTTTTGCCTTATAGCAAATTTGCTGTAAAATTGTCTGGTTTTAGACATATGTTGAACCTACAAAAGTCTACATCTACAGGAAAAAAATAAATGTAGTGGTGTTACTAAAGCATGCTTTCCATCAGTTTACTTTGACATTTGTTGACATTGAACAGAAAGGCGGAAGGAGTTCTGTGTGTTGAAAATGATGAGTTTTCTGTCATTAAGTAGTATGATTTCACCTACATTCCTTGATTCGGATGTCATTTGTTGCTTATATGCTCTTGTCAACTCTGGTTGGAACTGAAGTTCAACTGTGTGAAAATGATTTGTAACATTTAGATGTTCAGCACATTCTTAAGGAGTCAGTGAAGTGTAATGCAAAATCAGAGACCATAATGGAAAGCAATAGGAAATTTAAAGTAAAAAAGATGTGTATTTTGAATATCTTTTCTAATAGCAAAATTTTCGTGAGCTGGATGAGAAAAAGCGGGTTCTTACGGAAAACTGCAGGGAATTGCTGAGAAAAGCTCGACAGATGTGCAAAATGAGTCCGGATCAGCATCTTCCAAAAGAATTTCAAACTGTATGTACAAAAATAAATCTCCCTATTTCTCTTAAATTTTGGATGATCCACATACCATTCTAATTCTTCCAGCAAAGAATATTTAAATTTAATACTGTAAGGGTACTAGCAAAGGATCATTTCTATTTCTTTTAGAATTGGCTCGCATCTTGTCATTTAACCTTTAAAAGCACCTTTCAGTATTTAGATTATAAAAGACGGGATATCCCCTCACTGTCAGTTCTGTGCATAGGGGACAGAAAACTTGATCTGAAATTTCAATTGAAATGCATATATTTGTATTTGTAAAAGTAATTCAAGGCTATATTCTTCTAATTTCTTGTTTTAATGGAGTAACACAAAAATATTGAAATCTGGGCTATCTTCTTACCTACCTGGAAATCTTCCTAAAGTCTAGAAGTATTTATATGGCTTAACTAGAATAGCCCTGGCTTACGCCATGTCTGAGTATCTGTACCTACACAGAATAGGAAAGCACAGAGCAATTGCTTATGTATCTGTAGTATCACTGTAGGCAGAGTTCTCTGTCCTGGATAGCTTGTGAAGGAATGTTGCTGTGTTAAATTTTGAACATGTGACATCCTGAATAAAAGTAAGCATTTTCTGGCTTATTGGATTTCTTTTCAGCAAACTTGAGTTCTTCATTAGCATTGCTGTAAAACACATGCATCTTTTCTCTTGTAGGCTTTTCAGACTATTCCGAACACATTGGAGGAAATAGATGCTCTTCTGAATGAAGAGAAATCCAGGGCCTCCTGTTTCACAGGCCTGAATGCTTCGGTATGTTCACTGCTTTCTCTACGCCCTCCTTTCCTCCCCCTCCACCCGTATTGTACTTGCTTCCCACTCTGTACTAGATCTCTTGGTATAATAAGCTAGACAGCAGGAACAATGTTCTGTAAATGCCAGATTCTGCATCTATTAGAATTTTAAGTAGGTTCTTCCAAAAGAACAGTGTGTTCTGTGCCTTTTAAAGAAAAAAAAGTTGTCGTAACCTGAAATAAGAAATACTTCAGTTTTTCTGCCTTAAAGCTAGAAACAGGTTTTGTTTAGTGTACAGTGCAATAATCCTATAATAGTATTTGAACAGGATCAGTATAGTGTGATATTTTCACAATCAAGGTTAGAATTGTGAAACGTGGTTGGTGACTGCTTTTTTTTTATTCTGGCAGATTGTTGAAGAGTACAGTAAGCAAACTCATGAAATACAACAACTGAAGGAAGATCTAGAGGAAAAGAAAAAGGAATTGGATAACTATAAGCGAAACATTTCACAGGTAATAGCTGAAATTAGTATTTCTGTTTCAGAATATCTTCATTAGAACAGAACACGTACAAAAATAAACGGTAACATTCTAAGTTCTCTTGAGTGTAAAGTGAAGTAGTAGCTTCTAGAATTACATATTTTTAATGCTAATTGCTATTTCTGAAGAAAAATTTGCTTACTAAAAATAATTTTACATGGATGTTTCTACTTCTAGATCAAAGAGAGGTGGCTAAACCCTTTGAAAAGCCTGATTGAGAAAATTAATGAGAAGTTCAGTAACTTCTTTAGCTCTATGCAGTGTGTTGGTGAAGTTGATCTTCATGTGGAAAATGAGGTATGACTTAGTTTTCATATAGAATATTGAATTCATGTCTTCATACATCTTATATATTGGTATAGATAAAATAACAAATTGTCATTTGGATTGTAGGAAAGATGTTCATTAGAAGTTCTTCATTTTTGTAACTGTTGCATACACTTTGTGCTAGAACTGCCTGATTGGTTTGACTAAAGGAAAATGAGCCTTTGTCCAGTTGCATAGGAGTTTAACTCATTGACTTTTGGAAGCTTCTTATAACTGAATAAACTACTCAACTTCTTCTAACACTAAATTGCTGTTTTTCATCTTTTCATGAAAGATTGATTTTGGGAATGCCCTTTTAGACTTTACATTTTTGGAAATGCTTACTCTTTCTGCCAGAGCAATACTCTTCAAGAGAAGCAGCAACTGCTTGAGTGAATCATGATCTGAAATTTCAAATCATTGTCCATGTTTCCT
Organism: Anser anser; assembly: GCF_964211835.1. Taxonomy (NCBI): domain Eukaryota; kingdom Metazoa; phylum Chordata; class Aves; order Anseriformes; family Anatidae; genus Anser; species Anser anser. The sequence continues at coordinate 47,995,110 of NC_139723.1, forward strand.
TCTTTTTCTTGTATTAGATGAAAGTGTGCATTTTAGTTCTGATTTTTTCCTGTTACAAGGCACAGTTAGAAGCATTGTGTTTACTTTAGCTGTAATTCACATTTGTTACGTTAGTGGTTTAGTTCTACCTTTTTTTGAGTAATTTGTGCTGTTTTATTACCATTTAGTAGCTAAAAGCTGCTATTAATATTGTAATAATTTGGTTTTACCTGTAGTTTCTAGTCAAGTCTGTTGGCATTTTGGCTGTTCTGGGGCAGTAGCAATCACTTGAAGGTGCCTGTTACACCACTAGTAACGGTTACAAGAACAGTTTACCTCTGAGGGAATTACCAGTAGTGCCTTGGGGAATGATGCTCTACACAGTGGGCTGAAGAGAAGTTGGTTATTTTGTTTTAAACTGATCATCCGTAATGATGATCTTGAAGACTTTTAAGTAATGCGTACGTTCCATAACACTGATAGCTGACAGGTTTTTTTTTTTCTGTAAATTACTCAAGCAGCTTTTAAAATATTTTAAGTGGTAGTTATTACTGGGGACAGAATAGTAACAGGGAAAGCTCTTTACATGAACAGTGCATTAAAATGTTAACGTAGAAACTAGTATTAAGAAACAGTAGGACATTAAAACATGGGCTTTTGATTTCAGAGTCAAATCTATTACGCAAATACTGTCTTTTGTGTAAAACTAAGTTGGGAGAGAGTACACAGAAAAACGGTAAAGCAGTGGAGGGCTGATCTTACAGGCTAGCAAAGCCTCCAAAATGAACCTTGTACACTTCCCCATCCTACTTTCAGCCTGTGCCAGTGCATCTGAAAATATAGTGGGCCTTGGAGACCTTAGGTCTTGGTTTTTATTTCTCCTTTCTTCAAATGGTTGTGTTCTTGGTGTTCTACAGGAAGCTCAGTTACTTTCCAAAGAGTACAGCAAAAGCTCTGTAAGTATCTGTTAGAGAACAAACAGGAACTAAATTGTGCACTTACGCATATTTTTCCCTCCACTGTGATAACAGGTCTTGATCCTAAGCAAGTAAGACTGTGGGTCTGTTGAGACTGCTCCTGATAGTCAAGTACCAAATCCTTCTAAGATGGAGCAAGACCATCTAAGCAATAGTGCTGTTATCTCCACTGATTAGGAGAGCCTCATATTAGCTCTCCTTAGCAAAATACCACCTTCAGGAAGGTCAGTGCAGCGGCATTTGAGTGTTTTGAAATTATGCCCCTTGATTTACCCGCTTACGTTCCTGACTCTCAGGCATAGCTATTGGAAGTACAATCTGCAAATCTGAGAAGCTAATTACTCTTCTGCTAGGCTGCATTAAATGCTAGAGAAGAGATTTCTTCCATAGTGGGAGAGATTGGAATGGTAATGAAAAAGAATTTGTAAATGGTTTGAGTTGTTGCAGTAAGTATTGCTTTGTTCCAGCATGTCTGTCAGTCACATAGCACTCTTCCTCAAGGCAGGGCTTCAATTTGTCTTTGAAGTGCCAACTGATTGCCAGCAGGGGAAAAAACATGGAGGGTAAGAAAGGTGACCTGTCTCCAAAAATTGGAAAAAGCTTGCACTACTGCAGTTGTGGGTATGCAGCTATGCCAAGTCACCTTCAGTCTCTCCCAAAGTACATATGGGTTGACCTCAGCCTCACAGTTCCATGTTTCTACAGTATCGGTACGCCAGCAGCACCAGAGATTCGTAGTACATGAAAGTAAATACCAGTATAACTTACACATCTCAATCTCAGTCCTGAAGATGCTTGTCGGCCTGCAGATACAGTAAAACACCAAGAACACCAAAAGCTGTTGTTGTTGTTCAGATTTAGCAGATTAGCATGTAAACAATAAATCCTCTCAAATGTTAGATGCTATCTCATCTATGCATTATGTATCCTAAAGCAAAATCTGAAGGTATCAAAGAAGCTAAACATTGTTCCTACAGGCTTCAAGTTCATTAAGACAGTTTTAAGATGAAGTTTTAAGAGGGTGTGGTTTCCTTCTTAGCAGTTTTTAGATCTTATGCTTCACAGAAGCCAGCCCTACAATGTGACTCTTCTCTGCTGGGTCACTTAGGTTCTGTATGCCTTTTGATATCTGTGGTATGTGGTGATCTAAACCAATCTGGCGTGTGCTGGCTTCTGTGAGAAGGGCTCCTCATTGTCTCTTTACCTCACCTGTCTTTTCTAATACTAGATGTATTCCGCAAGTAACCATCAGTGAGTCACCTCCACTCCTTTTTTCTACTTTAAGCATCACTGCTGTGTACTATTATGAGAACAGGAGTCGGTGACTTCCAGGTACAGAATTTATGCTTCCATAGTGAATACAGGTAGACCTCTTAGAACTCAAATTCCTGAAACTTTTGAATGTTCCCTGTAGGCCGTGTTAATGTGATAGGTACAGATAAGGAACATGCCTTATGTAGACTGAACAGTCTACATAAGTAGACTTCATAAGCAGTCATTGTAGACTTTCTGCAGTGGGGATCTCTGAAGATTAGCAGGTGAAAACTGCTTTCAACTGCTTTTCACTTCTGAAAGATTAGCAGGTACTCCCAAAGATATTTTTTCCTCAAATCATGAATAGATTTAATTGGATGGGCCTTCTTTTGAACCACGTGTTATCCCCCACACCCATGTCTCATTAACTCAAACTGTTGACGGGGTCAATTTTCTCTTGAAGATGCCAGTCAGAAGCCTCGTGTTGTTTTCTGGACTGTGAATGAAAGGGAAGTTTCTGTCATGGTGCATTTTGTTGGGGGCTTTGTATCTCAGTCTGCTAGTGGAGGAAAAATAGCTTCCCATCTTACTTTGGAGCAGAGATTTGGATGGATTTACTTACACTGCTTGCACTTGGACAACATTAGATGGGGTCATAGCCAAATACGTACATGTGTGGGTATAGGTTTTCACCTCACTGTTTAGGTAGATAGCATCATGCACCCTGATGTTTTATTTTTCTTTAAAAATGGAATTTATAGGGTCATTGATTTCTCCTTTTTCAAGCAAAGACTATTTTTTTCTTGTCTGTGTCCTTATTGTGCACGAAGTCTTTCTTACAAGCAATTCGGAAATGAACAAATCACTTGTTTAGTGACAGAGTTGTGAGAGTTGTGTAGAAGAACTCTCTAGCAAGAATAAATGTAAGTTAAAGAAACTGTATGAAGCAGAAAGAATATATCGATATTAAGCTGAATTTGTGCTGTTTGTAAACTCTTGTAGAACATTTCACATTTCATTTGCATGTCATTGTCAAATAAGCTGTAATACAGAGCAGCTGAATTTAACAGATACTGACTTTTATAGGAAGAGTACGACAAGTATGGGATTCGCATAAGAGTTAAATTTCATAGCAGCACTGGACTTCAAGAACTGACTCCCTATCATCAGAGTGGAGGTGAGAAAAGCGTTTCAACTATGTTGTACCTGATGGCTCTACAGGAACTCAACAGATGTCCTTTTAGGGTTGTAGATGAAATAAATCAGGTAAGGATCTAGTGCAGTAAATAATCACGTATTATATAGAAGCTAATGAAATCGTGGAGAATACAGCCTTTTTTTTTTCTCTTAGGGAATGGATCCAGTGAATGAGAGAAGAGTTTTTGAAATGGTTGTGAAAACTGCTTGTAAAGAAAGCACATCTCAGTACTTCCTTATTACACCGAAGGTATGTGGCTGAAAAATGAAAGTTTCTGTGAATGCCATTTGAGTTTTCTGTGGTGGAATCCCTGTAAGCACAATATAACTTAAGTCTGACTTGTTTTATGCCAGACCATAGTATTAAATGGATAACTGAAACATAATTTGCCTATCGTAAGGATGGTCCTACCAGGAATTAATACAACCTATGCCAAGGCTTATGCCATTTTAAATGCATTCTGGAATTGTGGCTTGTGTGGAAGAATTGCAAGTTAAGGACCAGTGGATAGGGATACAATATAACAAGGCTATCAAATGTAATGACTCTATCTCACAAAGAATTGTAACTATAGCAGAGACAATTTCCAAACACATCAAGTAACCATTGTGGAAGAGGCTAGTTTTGCTGGCATAGGAAGAACTAGAGGAGTCTCAAGGGAATGGAAGAAAACTGTCAAGAAGTTGATTGTTAGAGGCTTATAAGCTTAGAAAGGGTCAGTGCTGTGTTCCATGGAGAATGGCTTCAAGAGGATTTTTCAGTCAGGAGTTGCCAGTGCATAATCATGCATGTAGTATGTTAAAACAACAACAACAAAAAATTTAGTTGACTTAGTGAGTTTGGATGATGTAGCTTGAAGGGACTAGTAAGTTGGGTGGCAGTTCAGCTGCACCTTTAATGGAGGTTGATGTTACATTCAACTTGATGCAAGACAGCTAGAACCACAAAAAATTATTTGTACACCAAGGAGGCAAATGATCATTACTTGTATGCTTTACGGTATCACTTTTCTTACATCTCCTACTTTACTACTGCAATGTAGAAAATCTGGTGGTATGTGCTATACTTTTCTTTAAAGAGCAGTTGAAAGACCTGTGAAAAGCCACTTACAGCATTTACCTGACTGAAAGCAGGAAGGTGATGCTTGCGATTATTCCTTCTGATGCTGCAGTTTATTTACCTCCACACAGTTTCATTATTTCTTCTTGGTTATTTTTGTCTTGTTTTGTATATCTGTCAACTTTCGTCTCTTTGTGATTTGTCTCCTTATCACCAGCTCTGCTTTTCTTTCCTTTTTCCTACTTTTAAGAAACAATAGAGTCATTTGGGTATTGAAAATATCCAAAATGGGGCCTTAGAAGATGACTGTCTAGGAGTTCAGAGTCTCTTTTAAGGGTTGTGGTTGCTGTCAAATCAGTGCTTTAATTGGTAAGGAGGAAAATTGGGTGTGGAGAGCCAGACAGACAAATCAGAGCAAAAACAAGAAACAAGTAGTAAGAAGCTTCACAGGCTTTAAAAAAAAATAAAAATAAAATAACCATTTAATGCTCTTGATAAGAGGAAGATCAAGGAATATGTTGGACCCCTATTCAGCAGCAAGAGATGGCTTTATGAAGAACTGACTGAAGATAATACCTTTTTTTTTGCATAATCTAATAACTTTTTCCAGAAAGATCCTCCACAAGTAGGAGTTAACCATGCACACAGTTAACATGGTAAAGTTGTAGTGGCCTACTGCAAAGAATAGTACTGAAATAGCACTTCATGTAAAGATTTTAGCAAACAAGGTGGTTCAGATGGGCCTCATCCAAGGATGATTAAAAGGCTGTGCAGAACAGGCTGAGGAGAAGGCTGGAATCTGCACCAGCACTTTCAGTGGCTTACCTGCAGTTCCTGAGCCTAAGCTATATATAATTACTTCATAGAAAGTAAGTACTTAATGTCATACTAAAAAAAATGATGAATTACCATACAAAGCTGTGTTATTTTTATGTGTATCTGTTGTACACAGGAAAAATAGTCTTGTTTTTTTCAATGTGTTTCAGTATGTTTACACCTTTTCCAGCTATTTTTTATGAGAACTACGGAAGAGAAGGGACATAGATTAATATGCAGTAGAGTTGTTTACAGAAGTTTTTTTCTGAGTAGTTGTGATTCACTGTCAGAATGAGTAGATGAACTGAATGCATTCCTCAGAAGTGAGTCCCGGGTTTGAAAAGCAGCATTTTTTTGATACAAATAACCACCATACAGGGAGTGAACGTGTGTCTGCTGGAGAGCAAGATTAGAATTCCAAATAATCTTAGATTAGATAATTGTATTTGAAAACAGGATGTACTTCAGCACACATAAACATTGGACTTGTGATTTAAATAATTAACAACAGTATCTGGTCTAAGGTATAAATTACTTTGGAGAGAGGAATTACTGTGGGTGACGAGTTGAGTTATAAGTTAATTGCTAAAAGTTACCCTTAGTGCTGAAGACAGCCTTACAGCTTGTAAGATGTAGGAAGTCTGTCAGTCTCCTGGGCTTGTCACTGACAAAAGTTGAACTATGGTAGGTGTCCAGCTTTGGTTGCTACACATCAAAAAAACAGAACACTGGCTGGAGATATTTCAGAAGATGTCACTAACTTGTAAAAAGTGTTGAAAGTTTTGAGTTCCAAGTAATGGAAATTGCTTGGCTCGGAGGAGTGTGAGGCTGAAGAGAGAGATAATCTGTAATAACTGTCCCCAAGTAATTCTCCCCTCCTGCTCTGCTTAGCCCTGGCAGAAAAAAAGCAAAAGCAACCAATATTCTCTGCCTGTAGTGGATTGGGCAAAATAGTTATGATGTCATTTGCAGCAAGAAGGTATAGATTAGGCACGAAGAAACACTTTGTCATAGTAAGAATAGCGAAACATGGAAACTACCTGAAGGATGAATACATTTTCTTTGGGGGCATCTGGGAACAAATTACACACCATCTGCCAGAAAGGTTATGAAATTGATCCTGCAGTATTGACCTTTCAATAGGCTTGATGTTAACCTTCTTAACTTCTTTTAGATAACGGGCAACATCATCTTTTCTAGCAATTTTGACTTTGGGTTTTGTGTTTTTTCCGCAGCTCCTACAGAATCTCACTTATAATGACAAGATGACAGTGTTGTTTGTCTACAATGGACCTTATATGTTGGAAGCAAACAAATGGAACTTAAAGTCTTTCTGTAGGCAGCGGCGGCGACTTGGGAGGATGGATGAACAGTGATACACATATATAAATACATACAGATACATATATACGTATGTACATGTATATATGAAATATATAATTCTTGTAGAATATTTTGGAACATCAGGCTTTCAAGACTCACAGAAATTGTGAAAGATGAGAACCTGTAAAAAAAAAATCGATGATTGAGAGCTTTGATTCTTAAAGCTTGTGTAAAAACACAATGGATTTGAAGTGCATGTTTTTTTCAAGTCTTTTGTAATAGTTTATTTCTTCAAAGAACCTACTTTTTCTAAATAATATCTTTAAATAAAAAGGGAGTTTCTTGTATTTTGCTGTTTTATCAGTAATATTACATCAAAAATACAGTTAATTCTTCTAGGTTATATTGGATTAAACCGAAGTCTGGTTTTTTCTAAACCTGGAGTTTGCTTTTATTAAACTGTGTTCCCCTAACACAGTTAAGACTGTTCTCCAAACTTTTCCTATTGAAAGGAAAACTTTTTTAATGAAGCAGAAGATGTATAGGAAGAGAGCGGTTTGTAAGTGGCTGTGTATTGTTTTTTTGTTTTGTGAAAACATACCTGAATTTGATATAAGGAATATATTATAATTATAGTAATACACTTTATTATTGTGATTATTTTTTAGCCAGTGTTCCATTTTGTTTTTCTGGAAGGATAAGATCTTTATTTTTCTATGGCATGGAGGCTGTGACAGAGAGCCAGGTGTTAACTTTAATAATTAAACAATGAGATAGTTATCTTGCAGAGGTAAAGCTAAGCAATGTCTAACTTTTTAAAGTAAAACTGGATATATTTTTGGTCATAGGTGACCAGGAGGCTTTTTACAAGTCTTTAGCTGCGTTGGAGTGATAGTACACATAATAGCTTTTTAACACATAGCTTTAAAATTCATTAGTGGAGTTTTCTCTATAGCTGTTAAATATTTGAAAGTAGATGTTATCAATAGAATGTTGAATACAGCTCTTTAATAGTTAAGTAGATATTATCAATAGACCATTGAATACCTAAAATAAAGTCCTGGCTATTTAGATAAGTATTAAAAAATAAATTTAACACTGAATTGTGAAGAGTGTGATCTGTAAAGAAATGGAAACTATGATTGTTATCTAAAATGTACATAAAAGTAAGAGTCCCAGGACAACATCTGAAAATGTACAGTATCCTCCTTTTCAGTGGGAGAGTAGCCCTCAATAGAACTTAAGACATAATTCAGTGTCCGCTTTATTTGAGTGGGAGTTTTTCTTAACGGCATCCTGCCCAGCAAACTTTACCAGTGAAATCGATGTCAGGCTTTTTACATGAGAATAAGATGTTAGAAATAAAGTTACCCGCTGCAAAACTTAAGCTAGAATATGAAGGGTTTCATGTATTAAAAGTAAGTAATTCTTATTTTTGAATAAAGGAGTCTTTAAGGGAAGAACTGCATACTCCTACATCACTGGCCAAAAGACTGGCTGCTGTTGATCAGTGAAGCTCCTACTGTGAAATGAGTTCCTGGAATTAGCTCCAGGAGGATTAGTGTCCTTACAAAAATATTTGACAGAAGTAGTAAACAAGTGTGGAAACTCAGGCTCTAGTCCAGATATTGAGTGGGCTGGTGGAGTATCCTTGACTTAATTGAGGCTATAAGGCCTATATGTCCACTTTATTTTAAGATCTAAAGATTTAAGATTTAAATGTATTCTTTGATCTTCAGAATGCTTGGTTTCTCCTAACCCCAAACTTTTAAGGTTATTTTTTTAATTACTATTATTATTAAATGTAAATATCTTCCATTTATCCTGTGAGGATTGCTATATGAAAAGTGCAATTTGTTTTTCAATGTTTGATTAGATGAAACTACTTACATGCACACGAGTTAGGACTTTGGTTCATCTGTGGCTAGACAACACTGATTATCAATTCTTAATGTTGTCATCGTAGAAGTTCATGGGTTTTCTTCCTAGAGTTGTGTTCCTTTCTCATGTTTCAGGCTAAGTGAAGTATGAAATGCAAATCTAACTTCCTTCAAGAGAATGTTACTTCAGATCCTGTCTCAAAAATCCCACTTTCTGGATATGTGCCTGCCTCACTGCAAAAGTGAAGAGAATGACAGGCTTGTGTGTTTGCTTCTTCCTTAGATATGTGTCACTACTGACCAGAGGTTCTAGTTTCGACATTATCTGGCTACAGTCCTAATACGACACTGTCGTTCATACTGCTTTTGTCCAGACATTGTAACAAGCAGCAAAACCATACAATACTGTCATGTTACTGACCAATAGAGCATCGTTATCCAGGAGCTCTGCTAGCTAAAGGCTTTAAAAAAGACCTATAAAACGTATTTGTATATACGTACAGTATAGCCAGTGTCATTTGCAAACAGGCTGTAGAGGCTGTGTGCCTCCCATACACATGTTCCACTTGGTACCCTGCTCCTTCATGTGACGGCTGCATCCTTGTCCATGTACAGAGCTCCTCTGGCTTATCAAAATGTTTTTTGGACTGGATGCTAATCCACACTAAGTGATTTAGGGTAGCAATAGCCTTTGTTAGCATTCCTTACCTATGTATTGGGCTGTCTAAGTATATTGTATGTATAAGCTTCATTGCTGTCAGCTTTTTTGCTGTTCTTGCTTTGCTGCTATTCAGTTCCTCAGGCCCTCTTGCTATAAAAATAGGTAAAATTAATTTCAGTATAACTGAGGAAGAGGAGATGGGTAGGAGTGTAGGTTAAATATACATGTAGTATCTAGCTTTTCCTGATGACTAGACAGTATCTCAAAAATGTAGAAATGGAAAGTCACTAAATGGTCCTTTCAGCTGAAGTATAAAATGGGCTTTCTCCAAAAATTTGTACTCCTTCCTGTTGTTTAGTCCAGCTGAAGACTATGTGGATGATTATGGAAAAGGATCTTTACCAGTCTGGCATTTGTGTCTGCTCAAGTATCGAGATAAAGAGAAGTGGCGTGGAAATTGTAACTTGCTGGGAGAAATAAAACAATTTTGAGAAACAAAATAATGAAAAGCTTCTATGAATCAGCTTTTAGTACTGTATTTCCTGACTGAAATTGTCACTTGTGCATGTATGTTGTTGTTAACTAGGAACGATTGTGTAGCTGAATGGAGTAGCAGACAAGAACGTAGAGGGACCCTTGCATAACTACAATGCTTTCTTGATACTTGTTTTTATTGGAAGAAAAATTAAATGTGTTAAGGCTGTTGCTATCTGAGAACTTCTATTCTATGGTCTCTGGAGTTAGTGAGACGTGGTGAGAGACACAGAACTGGTCTGTGTTGCAGCGTGCTTACTGACAAGTATGGCAGGGGCTCACTAGAGGCCAGAATATACATCTGCTCTAGGCCTGATAGCTAACTTTATTCAGAATTAACACTACTTGTAATTAACTCTATGGGAGGCTCTTGTTTATGGTTTATGCCAAGTGCCCTCTGTAGTTACTATGTTCTCTGGCTGATGCGCCATTCCTAGAAGCTTCTGGGCTATCTTCAAACTCTGCTTCTTCTTGTTTGTGGAAATTGACTTGGGTTTCCTCCATGAGCCTGCAGTTTCTTGTTTGTTCCCTTAGCAAGGCATGTTAATTATGTGAGCATCTCTTAGTAGTATGTCTTAATTTTCACCTTCCTTGACTAATTCCTGTGCCATTCCTTTGTCTTCTTGAAAGCAAAGTGTTAGAGCAAGCAGATGTGTAAGTTGTGAAATATATTGTTTTATTTTTACAAACATGTGCATGACGTGAAGATGTCATAGTGTTGATGCATTCCCATGCTTAGTGTTTGATTAACGTTGGGGGGAAGGAAATGGGGGAGGTAGATCTGTAGTTAAAGATACTCACTGTTTGCTAAGCTGAGCAGGGGTTCTGTGGCTGTTCCCAGGGAGTGGCTAATGCGATTCCCAGACAAAGCAAATTCCCACTCTTGTCACTGCATCCACTGTGTTTAACAGTGCCTGTGCTGGGAAAGGAGCACCACACTGAACTGAAGGGCTATATTGACTCAGCAGTATCCCAGTAAATACATCAAAATATTTTGTAATTTTATGGAAGTTTTGATGTTCTGTGCATCAGTTCCCTGTCTTCTCCTCTGGCTTTAGTTGGCCTGATTCTTGAAAGGTGCTCTGTAGTTTCATCTGGTCTGACTGGCACAATACCTGATGGGAGGTGTCTAGGGAGAGCCTACATCACAGCAAGGGGGGAACCTTGGCAGTCCAGCTTCACTGTAAATAACTCTGAGCCAAAATTACTCTCTTAGGTTCTGACTCACAGAAACATAATGTCCAAAATAAGTTTTCCTAGAACTTTTTGTTACAGAAGCATTTTCCCAATGCCTTGCTAAACCAGATTAAAGCCAGGATTCAGTACATCATAATCTGGGGAGGAAGGAGATGGGGAAGAGAATTAAATCCATCTCTGTTCTAAGAAAAATCCCTTGTCCCAGCCTGAACATTGGGAAATGGCAGGAATATTTCTCTTCCATTGCATTCATAGATTACGTGTGCTAAAAATCAAGTTTCTCCTGTGTGGCTCATTTATCTACCTGTCCTTTGCATATCTGCACAGCCTGGATAAAAGTTGGTTTTGTAGGCATGGGGTGATTTAGGAGTAGTTACTGAACTTAAACTTCATTTTACTTCCATGTTAGTCATTGGCAAGTCATTTACTAACATGCTAGTCATTGGCAAGGCTGAACTGGTAAATGGAGAGAGGAGATGGGTTCAAGAAACAAATGTGTTTAGCTGCTGAATTTTTTTTTCAGGTGCCACTGTAGCAATATTGAAACCCAGCAGGGAAAATGTGGAAAAATAATGGCAAGAAGGAAGAACAGAGGCAGAAGGCTGAAAAGGTGATAACCAGCACTATAGCAGCCTGCCAGCCATCATCTCTTGTGGCTTAGCCCTTTCCCATCAGCATGATCCCCAGCCATTCCCATCTCTCTGGTTTCCACCAAATTCACCAGCTTTTCTTCACTATTCTGCTACACAGTTGCTCCCAAAGTAATTTTCTAGTTGTCTGGTATCGCTTCTGTTGATCACTTGTCTCCATTAAATCCAATGTTTTGTTGACAGTGTATGTTAGTCCCAAACGATGACATTATATGTGTCATTGGCTAGATTTTAGTATCGCAAATGGTTTGCATCAACTGTTGCATCTGGAGCTACATCAAATCTTGGCATATATTTCCAGTGCATACTTGGAGAAAAGCAAGACACCTGTTTGAGAACTGACAGTCTTTTGTGAAGCATGAAGATGAGAACATTGCAAGTAAGCCGAAAAAGAATTACAGAAGTAACTTTGTTGAGGATAAGTAACTATGCATGGCAGTGGGCAAAGTTGGCTTTGGTAGAAGCAAGGAGAAAGGAACAGATGCTAACTGAGAAGATGGTTGCAGAAGATATCAAGGAAATGCAGGAACTTTGGAAAAGAACAGAGCAGATGACGATACAGGTAACATGCAGTATGGATGGCTCAAAGTGAATATATGCTTCAAAGTAATCAGAACCAAATAATTTAAAGAGGGAAGGCATATTATTAGACATCTGTGGAGAAATCACCTAAGAAAGAAAAGACTGGTGAAAATAAGGATATTAGTGAGGGAAAGGCAAGCAGAGGAAACAAGCTAGAGCAGGAGCAAATCTAAACTCAATATTATTTAGCAGATACTTGACATACAGCACTATGCAATAGGTAGCATAAAAGAGGCAGGTGTCTTTGGGAGAACTGGAGAACTAGTGTTTTCAACTGAAGAGCAATTACTGTCCTCTGGGGTCATAAGAAGAGTCAAGGAACAAACGGGATTCCAGGAAGAAATTCTGTGAGGCGACCTTCCACATGTCAACTAGTTCCCCTCCTTCACCAGTTGCTAACTAAAGCTTTAAAAAGTTGTGCTGCTTGATTGTGACTGCACTCTGTTAGTAGTAGTTTGTCTGTGTATTATCTTCATGGATGACAAAATATTTTGTTTTTTCTTTTTTGTGTATGTGTTTCTCCTTTTCCTCCCTCCTCGATCGCCAAGAATTACAAACTGAGAACACGGGGTAAATCCAAAGCAGATGATCAGTAGAGAGCATGGAAAGGGACTTGCTCTCAGGTACCATAAACAGTATCAGTCCCACTCTGTGCTGCTGCAATGATATTTACAGGTCTGCTTAGGTAAAAAGCCAATGATGCAATGGTTTCCTGTGGGCCCCTATGTGGATCCACTTTCTGTCTGCTTCTGAGTCTGATTGTGCTGTTCATGAAGGATTTTTATGTTCAGAATTCTCCTTGTGTTTAAAATACTCTCTGCTGTATGTAATGCACTGGTTTGATGTCGGTGTAATGAAAGTGGTACAGGCTCCAGAGTGCATACAGTTCCCCAAGCTTCAGTATGCCTTAAATCGCTGTTCTCATGAAAAACTATCATAGTATGTTATATTGAGAGAATCTCCTTTTATTTCAGCTTGAACGAGTTTACAGTAAGGCTTTCCCAGTTGAAGTATAGCAGTTGAAAAATGATAGCCCTGTGAAAAATGATTCATTGAATGTAGAAGCTGAATGTAGCTTTGCTTCTAGGTAAGATTGTCTTTCTGTGGTTCAGTAAAATGGATGCAGTGATTTACCATCAACATTGCATAGGCTAATAACATAATTGTGGTTTTCCCTGGCCCTGTGTTTCTTGACAGAGGAGTTATGCACACCTTTTCTTGGGTTCTCTGAAGTGTTTTTTGCTTGGAAACACTGTCAGAAACCACCGAAGCAGTGGTTAACAGCAGAAGAATACAAAATGTTGAATGTTGTTTCTGCAGGGAACTGGGTTAACTTACACCTTCCTCCTTCTTATCTCTCCTGGAACTTCACCTGATGTCTTTCCAACCTCTGCCCATTAGCCAGAAGAAGAAAAGGCCATTTGGAAAGACTAAGACAATTTTTTGCTCCTTTTCAGCAGAGTGTTAGGAGGGCTCTGTTACTGTCTGTGCACTTCGCTTTCTTTTTCTGTGCCTTCTGAATTCCTACGGGGCTTTTTTTGGATGTTGGGATGGTAAGTTGATCTCATCTACTAGATGCTTTTTGTAGTCCTGTGGCGTATATACTCCATTACCTTTGTACCTTCTGTTCAGCAGTGCAGTCTTCTAGGTGTTGATTTCATTAACAGGGTATCACCTAAATGGTAGCAGACAATACTGAAAGAGGGATGGATGGCTTTTGATGTGGAAAGCAATAGGATGTTTATCAGTTGTAAATTAGTTGTAAACTGAGGGCAACAGGCTGGTTAGAAAAACAGCAACTTCACAAATGCAAGCTGAATGCAGCAGGGACGCTCTGCTCACTCTCACCCTTAAAGAAATACATGGGCTCCATATACAGATGTATAAAGTGGGAAAAGTGTATAATGATACAGAAAAAAAGGGTTTGTTATGGATTAGAACTGATGCCAGTCAAGAAGATCCCTGGTTGAAATGAGAAGAGTTCTGTACTACCTGTGGAAGTGCTTGGGGAGATAATTTAAGGGACGTGATTTCTCAGTTGAGGACAACATGACACTGAAAACACTGTAATTGCAAAATTCTTGTCATTGGGAAAGCTTCCCTTGCTTGTTTAAGGCAGTCCATTAAAGAGGGCTTTGGTAAGTAAGTACATTGTTCTGACAATGGCAACTTTGCTTTGTTGTTGATGTAATTTGTCAGATGTGGCTGGCAGGTGTGAGGAGCTCAAGCTGGAAGAGATTTTGCTTCCAAAGCAAAAGCCCTTGAGGAAATAGCGGCTCTCATGGAGGTCTGATGCAGAAAGGAAACCTGCCTGACTCCTTAGCCCTGAATGAGTGAGTGCCGAACAACATTGTTTTAGACTCCCACGGAGAAGAAAGTCAGCCTGGTCACCCTAGCAGGCAGGTTGCATGTGAACCTTTTCTGAACCACTCTGCAGACATTTAACTGGACTTCCATGATACTGAATGGCATGTTTCCTTTCTTCTCTCTTCAGCAGAAAGTAGTAAAAATTCTCCTTGTAGAAATAATTGTACTCTACGATTCAGTTGGGCTGTGTTTAGGGTCACACTTCCACATGTCACTGCTGAAATCTTACAGTCAGCATCCATGGAGGCGCTTCCAGTCTTTGCATACCTTGCCTATTCCAGCCAAGATTTACATCATTCCTGGAAAGACTATTCTGTATAGTGTACTAGATCTCAACAGTTGGAAACGTGCTCCTCAGGCTATGGCATTGTCTACACTTGGAAGATTTTGGTAGCTTTTCCAACTAGAGCACCAAGGGCAAATATTAAATACTTTAAGGTGAAGACTAAAAAACACATGGAACATCCTTTATGATGGGAATGCAGTGGAATAAGCTCAGGGGAATGAGCCCTCTGTCCTTTATTCCTAGAAGCAATGACAAACTAAAAAAAGAAAACTGTGGTGAGTTTGTTGTGCTTGTCTTTTGGCTGTCCAGCCAAGGACAGAAAGTTCCAATGCAGTATCGAAGCCAAATGTGCCTGCGATTTTAGTTCTAGATGCAGAGGGCACACATCTACCCCTCTGTCTCTGCCCACGGTGCCACAGGTTACATGTTCCCTTGGTTCCAGGGACCCATCTTGCAGTTACACCCTAGTGTGGTTCCCAGGTGCCAGGTTTAAGTGCTCACGCACCAAGTTAAGTTAGTTTGTGTAAGGAGTTGCTTCTTGCTAGTCCTGACTGTAAACATCAATGAGTGTTTTGGTGGAGGGCTCCTTGCCTTTCCGGCCGTTGGAGGCTGCACGGCTATGGTGTTTTTATTTCCTTGCCTCAGTGAACTCCCACAGACCTTTGGAAGTCTCAAGGCAGTGGCGCTGGGTGTACAGGCTGCAGCATCGTTAGCTCACGGAGCAGCTGTGTGGTGCAAGGGAGAACACCAGTCTGAGCTCAAAAGCTACTGAGCAGTGGGAAACCTCGTAGGTGCTGCGGCAAATGCGTGCAGGGACCCTCTTTCTCCACCGCAAGCTGTCTCTGTCGCTGCAGTAGTGGGAGAAGGAATCTCTCTGAAAATACTGGGGAAAAGTACAGAAACAAGACCTATGCTTAATAATGACAAGCAAAGCCGGGACCTTTGAAACTAGTCCATATGCCGCTTAGCTCAGGGATTTCACTGTGTGCAGCAGAATTTTTTAAAATAATTATCTAAACTGGATGATTACTTGGTTGGTTTATATTGATTGGTTTACGTGATCACTCTTTGACTCCAATCATTCAAAACAACCTTTGTTTTTTTAACTCATTTTTTTTATTTTGACAATATATATATACATATGTACAAAAACATCTATGCCTACTTTTTTTTTCCTTTTCTTTTTTTTACAATTTCATATGATTTACAAAACAGGACAGCAAAATAACTTATAAAGGATACGAATACTGTACAAAAATAAAACCGATTAAACTGTTGGAAGTTTGTATCTTACAGTGTTACAGATCATGAATCTGTAAAACAGCATTTTGAAGAATGTGTCCAGTCTGGTGTATGTTGAACTAAGTCCATCTGCAAACTGAAAACAGATCTGTCATAAAGGTTATGAGAAACTGTTTTGAAAAAGTAGTATGTCGAAATATGTATAGCTATACCTTTAAAGCCGTGACTTCACTACAGTAATGGGCTTTCTTAACCAAGGAGAGGAGCTGTCCTAACTTCAGCACTATTAAATATTTCCAAAATAGTACAACAAGTATGAACGGTATTAGAGAACCCGATTTTTCCTTTTCTTTTCCAACATTTGCAGCACTCTTTGAAACTTAACTTGAAGATGCAGAAAACTAACCTAGAGTTTGTTTCATGTATTAGATCCGTTGTTTGCTTTTAGTAGAAGAAAAACTAAAATACCCAAATGATCAATACAATAAACCGAAATCTCTAAACCTGATCATTCCCCACGTATTCTGTTAGTGGTTAAAGAATCACATTAGTCCCGTCTGTCCTATGCTGAAATACAGCATACATTAGAGTAAATTGGTTACGGCTTAGGAAGGTTTTTTTCAGAAACAAGATCTTGTCACCAGTGATAACGACATGAGTTTGTATGTCCCTTTGTTCCGTGGACCAAGGTAACTCCCTGCCTGTTAATTCTTTTAGAAATAGAAGAATTAATGATGATAGATGCGCATTCTACCCCAAGTATTGAAGCTGGGATCCATGAATCTGGCCATTTGCTTCCACATGTAGGTTAATCCCAGTAGCTGTGACCAAACCATTTATCTATTGATTTAGGAGCTGCTTATCAACTGTGGCTTCCCATTGTGGTTGACAGCACGTGAGGGTGTTTTGTACTTCACAGGACCAGGCCTTACTATTCCCAGTACTGCATTTGTCCTACAAAATGGCAACAATCCAGACTGTAGGACAGACTCAAAAAGGTTATTGTGATCTTCACAGAGAAGAAGGAAGATGAATATGCATGCTCCGTTCACTCTCACTGGGCTACACGTGGCCCTAACCCTGCTTAACAAGGCAGCATTAACAGTACTGGTAAGCGGAACAATTTCTGTATTTCTATATCAGTAGAAATACTGAGGCTACCTATTTTTTGTTAGGAACTCAATTTGAACACCAGAAATTAAAGTTTGGTTTCTAAAATAAAAGTTTCACAAAGCTGAAACGGAGGTAGAAAGTGTGCTTGGTTTCCTGATGTCTTCACTGAAGAAAACACATCCCTTTTTACTCCACAGACTGCTCAATATCCCTAATGCCTTAAAAGCAGTTCTCTTCACATAGACAGAATTTATCAAGAACTACACAGGTAAAAACACTATATGCAAACTGATTTCTAATGCTGAAAGCCTTATACAACTGTAGAAGAAAATACTCTACTCTCTGAGCTCATTTTTTTTTTAACATTTGTTTCTAGGAAGCAAGCTTTTTATCAGTTAAAACAATAAGATACGGTAACTGCAGCTGTACTAACAGGATCTTTATGTACAGAATTTTACAGGATGACCTAAATTCATCTGCAGTGGAAACACTTCGGATTTCAGTGTGATTACTCCTGAGATGAATTGGGCCCTAGGTCTCTAGAGTAGGGCTGCACCTCCCCTTCCTCTTCTGGAGGAAAGAGTAAAAACAGAACAGCAGAAGAATGCTTCTGGAAGAAATGTGTAAACATAATTATCCCCTTATAGGTAGCTAGGAAGGGAAAAAAAAATCACTGATAACCTGGTATGGTGCATGGTTTTAACGTGAAAAAAGATGAAATACATAATGACCATGACTTGGAAGTTCAACTTCAGTCATCTTTTTGCTCCTTTTAGAGAGCAAAACATAGCTTTAAGTTAAACATAATATTGCCTTGATCGGTATTTGGTGTGTCATGCATGACACAGGTATGACTGCAAGGTACTTAGGGAAGCTGATGCCAGAAGGAATATTGTGACACACCTTGTGTGTTGTATTTCCAATTAGCTCATGGTTTTCCCTCATACTCTACAGAAACAGTGATCAAGAGATACGGGAGCCCTTCTGAAGTGCTCTTTACAATAAATTTAACTGTTTCCATTAGCGCTCTTAAGGAAAGGTCTACTCTCTCCATAAGCACACGGAACTCCCATTGGATGTGGCAGGAGTTAGGCACGTGTATGAAGAGAATAAATCTTTAAGGCAAGTGTATGAAGAGAAAAAACTTGTAAAAAAGTTTATAATATATATATGTCAGCAGTTTATAAAGATGGTAGCTGCTGTAATCCATCCAGTCAAACAAAACACAGCAGAATAACGAACTGTTACTGGCATTTCTCTAGTACAGTACTGTATTTATTGACAAATGAAAATATAGATCAATTGAGAGACGTATGTTTCTGCCCTCGTCCCCCCCGCCACGTTTTGTAGGCTGACTTGTATTTTTCCAGGTAACTGAATAACAGAGCTAAATACACATATGGTCAGAAAATGACTGAGTGGTTGTGTTGGTGTTTTTTGCTTTAAGTATCTGCTTGAATTATACATGTTTTTACTGGAAAAGTGCAGCTTATATTCAAAAGTATAGTTAATACAAAGAAAAATTAAAAAGACCCGTTTGCTTTAATGGGTCTTCTTGAGTATAAATTCACCTTATTTCAGTGTATCAATCAGATGCTATTAGTAACATGTAATGTTTCTCTTAACAGTCTTTTTAAATGAAGGATCATTCTGAAATATAGAAGTAAACCCACTTCTACAATGTGCTATGGATTTTATATCTGAGAATTACTTATGTGACTCGGAAAGTGGTTTTACTCGACAGACTCTAAAACACAAGCAGCATTACATTGTTCAACAAAACATGTTCATGACACAGCAATCACAAAGACCTCAGAGTCACGCTACGGTGGTGTCACTGGCCGGACCATCCCGTGAGACGTACGTTCGCCAGTCTCAATGCGCCGAATGGCAGAAGGCGGTGGTCCCGTCCTTCTGCCCGGAATCCCCTTCATCAAGACGGCTGCTCCCAGCGAGGGGGAGAGCGTGAGTGGGAAGCACAAGGTGCTTATGTTCTGAACACCGGCTACAAATGCTTGATCCCCAGTTGCCGGACGCACCTTGCACCCCCTGCTCCGCTCCCCGGGCCGGCCCTGCATTCACAAGGAGCCAGAGCTGGACTTTTTGGATCGCTTGATCATGCTGGGGTGAAACTCGGTGTGGCGGCGGGCATGCTTCGTCAGGTGGTCGCTCCGCATGAAGCGCTTCTCGCAGAGAGGGCACCGAAACTGCTTCTCGCCGGTGTGGGTGCGGTAGTGCCGGGTCAGCTCGTCGGAGCGGGAGAACTTTTTAAGGCAGTCGGGCCACGTGCAGGGGAACGGACGCTCGCCTGCGGGGAGGAAAGGACAACAAGGTGTTTAGGGAGGGGGGCAGCGTGCTGCCGAAGGGACATGGCTCTTGCTTTATGCCAGGGCGCCGGGGTCTGCCGAGCTGCTGCCGACTCGCTTGGCAGGTTTCAGCCTCACCACCCTCAAGCCAAAAAACCCTCCAACCGCACCAAGCCTTACACGACCCCAGTGGATGAGCCCTGCCCGTGCCTCCACACTTTTTATGTCAAACGCACTATGGTAGTTTGAGAGGAGTACACCATTATTACTCCTCTGGCGCTTCCATTCTACTGGATAAAATCGTCCACAACCATTAGAAAAGCAGCCAAAAAAAAACTCACCTACAAGAAGTACTACCTGCCTGGGAAGGGACGAGAGGGGGTAGAGAACTGGGAGAGCACTGCAGCCTTGGGGCTGCAAATCTGCAGAGCAGAAAGGCTGTGCCTGCCGGCAGAGGTCCTCTGCCCCCCCCCCTCCTCCCTTCCCCTGGGCTGCCCCAGCAGGTGGTGGTCTCCCCTCAATCTCCTACATGTCCAATCTGAGGACAGGAAAACTGTGATGTTATTTGCAGCTCTATCAGTAGAAACGTTTGCTGTGGTGGTGAAGAGCCAAACCAAATGCCTTAACCTAGAACACCTTTGTTTTAAAACCAAGGGTGTGAGGAGCAAATGATACCATCATCCTCCTGGCACCCCAGATCCCTGCGGCTCAGCCCTGCGGGCTGCCTGGACCTTGCGCACAGCCACGGGCCCAGTACCGCCCAACCTGCAAAGCTGACTACTCCATGTCACAGAAGGAAATCAAAAAAGCTCAGGATACATCATGTACCAGAGCCATTTGATGCCTTAATTCCTTTTCTCAAGAGCCTCCTGAAGGGAATATAAATGACAGCTATGTGACAGCTATTTATAGTCAACCATGAAATACAGAAACTATCCCAGGAGATTTCCAGCTTGGAAGAGTTGGAAAGAAATTCAAGAGCTCCGGTACTTCCTGGTACGGTGCAATTTGGCACAACACACAAGCTCACTTAACATTTGCAGATTGCAAGAAAAGGAGTTATTTACAAGGAAGTGTGCTTGGAAAACTCCCCAGACACAACAGCCTGGACAAAAGACTGAAGACTGGGATGAACAGTCCAGCAGCCAGGAAGACGACCATGAGCAGAAAGTACAGCAGAGCTCTTGGGAGGAGAATGGGGGTGTGGGGCGGGGGCCAGGGGGCTAGTCTGCTGGCATCCAAGAGACGCCACACCAAGGAGGATGACAGCGGGACAGATGTGCTGAGATTATGCCACACAACCAGCCCTGAAGGCCTAGTGAAAGTCTCCGAAATAAAGCAGACACTGTAATGGCTTAAGCTTCCTATTATGTGGTGCTCCTTGCCAGGCAGACTGCTCTGTCCCATACTGACAAGCTTTTGGTTCAATTTTAGGCAGATGAGCAAGACCGCATGCATCAAAGCAGCCTCTCAGGCCAGGCCAGCCACAGCACAACTGCTTCTTGCACGTTTTCTCTCCTCACCTGGCGGCGGTGCTTGCCCTTGGTCAGGGAAGGAGAAAGCAAAAGTAGCACAATGCCAGCCGTACCTGCATGTTAACCCGGAGGAGACGGAGCTGCAAGCTATCCTGACCCATGGAGCTTTATTTTATTATTTTAAGTACAGACTTCCTGCTGTATTCCTTTAAACATGGCTGGAAGCCTTTCTGAACAACCACTGCCTTTGTGAATGAAACTAAAGCTGTGCATTCACTCACACGTGCACGAGGGCCATGGCCATAGCTACGAGGCAGTGCAGCACCAGCAGGCGCCATGTGATGGTCTCACAGATCTCATCTGCCTTTGCTCTGCCCAGTGCCTGCACTCGGCCTCCCAGGCAAGCATTTCACTGGTACTACTCTTTTGCTGTCTATCTCATGGTTTCTGTCACGGCTTCATGAAGCAGGCAGCAGTGGGAGGTGCAGAAAGCTTTCCAGATCCCTAGGGGACGTGGGAGAAGTGCTGTACATCATGCATGTGTGGAGGCATCTCATATATAGCTCCATCCAGAGCACTGGAGGCAGCTCAGGCATCTTGACCCTTCCCCAGAAGCTGCATTCCCATCATCTGCCTCGGGACAGCTCTTCAGCCTGCCAAAGTGCCTAACTCATAGAGACCAAGAGAGAGACTGAGTACCTAGGCTGGGTAACATGGATCTTTGGTGCTCAGTGTCTACTTGTTAGGCACTGTAGTATGCAAACCAGTTGCTCGAAAGCAGTGTTTTATTTTCAATACTCGCAGAAGGGAATTAAAAACAGAGCCTGCTTTCTGGTTCCTCCTGAAACGCACGGGGAGCGGTGTGACCTCCGCCATCGCTGCCCGGCACAACCACTTCACCTGCCGTGGGGAAACGGTTGAGGTGCGAGGCATCCACGAGGCTATGGGCTGAGGCAGCACTCACCCGGGATCCCTCACATCGGTTCGCAGCACTGCAGTGCCCAGACAAGATCATTGCCCCCCAGGGAGCAGGGGGAAACAGCTTCCCTGCAGAAAACCCCAGCCATGGAGGCCTGAAGGCCGCAGGGCCTTGCCCGGTGGAGGCATGCTTGGTGCTCGGGGTGCTGTGCGCAGTGGCTGTCACCAAAGGACACGGACTGTCACACTTCCTGAAGCATGCGAGAATGGGAACCCACAGCAGGCCACCTTCTGCCACCGAGTACAGCGATGGAAAGTGATCTCATCACCTCAGCGGTACGAGCTCCAGGAGGCTGTCACAAACGCTTTGGAAACGCACACATGAAAAAAAAAAAAAAAAAAAAAAGAAAGTAGGCCAGGCATAATCCGTGACACCAGGAAGTGTTAAAACTCAAAGAGCAGAGAGACGAGGGGGAAGAGAGAGACTTCTCCAGGCCCTGGGTGTTTGTCTCCGAGCCTGAAGATCTGTTCTCCTCGGTTACAAAGCCATAACCCATTGCATGAGCCCAGAGAGATGGTGCTTCAGCGACCAACTGAACAGATGCAGCACAGTGGTGGAGCACAAATTTGGAAGGGTTTTTAGGCAACACAGAGATGCCTGATGGCACGCGATGACAGTGCACTCAGCAGAGCTGGACCTTGCAGTTGCTGGTTATATTTGACATGCTATTTCTTAAAGCAGCAGAGGAGCACACAAGTGCAGAGGCGTGCTGTCACAACACAGAGCTGTGATGCCCATAGTGCTGCCTCCACCTGGGGACGTCCCTTTCTGTGCCATGTCTAAGCAAGCCAGAAGTATTTTTTCCATATGATTTTTCCCCCTTAGTTTTGGGAGCAGTATCGCCAAGGCTTGAAATGAGCAAAACGAACCATTAAAACAGGGTGCTATTATGCACTGCTGCCTTTGGTGGCAGTATGCTACTTTGATTTTAAGACATGCCTGAGAGGGAATTTCTATCAATCGGTGAAGGAAAGGCCATTGATGGATCACAAGACATTAAAACTGTGTGCAATAGAATCTGACCGCAGAGATAAAAAGTGTAAATAATTCTCTTCACCAGACGTATCCACGGCAGCTTACAGATTTAACCACTGAAACAAACTGGTTTACAGGAATCGACTCATCTGCAGCATTCCCGTTCTTTGTCCTGTTTGACACCAGGGGTGCAGCGGGAGGCACAGTTTACACTGAGATGGCACAACAGCACAAGCTGATGTTGGCTGTTCACAGGCCTTCCCTGCTCCTGAGCCCTGACTTGCTTTAAATCCCACATAAATGTGAAGGCCGTTGCAGATCCTTTCGAACTGTGCTCTCTTGCTTCACCCAGTCTTCTCTCTCCGTTCATCCTCCCCACTCTCCACTGCATGTGGTTCACTTCTTTTTGAGAGTTTAAACTCTCTATCTAGGCTGATTTGTAAAACCCGAGGCAACTCAATGTTATTCTTTTTCCATTTTATTCTGACTAGATGGAAAACTATTTAGCTTTTTGCCCTGCCCAGAGACATTCCAGATTTTCCCACATGGTAGTCTTGTACAGGAAGAGTTTCTGAAAGAAAGAACATGGAGCGGGCATTAGCAGACTCATTAACAGGGCAGATAGGTACTGGTATCCTGACTTGTTGTTTGCCTTCTCACTAAAAGTGCTGATTTAGATGTGGATGGATGACTGAGATTAGGAGCTGCAGTTTGTATTGGCTTTAGAAAAGATGACTTCATTCAGGCAAACGAGTGATAGAGAAGGTCTGGAGTGTCTTTTCTGTCCCAGGGGAAAAAAAAAGTGCTGCGTTTTTTTGACAAAGCTGAAGACAAAGTTGATTGTCATACACTTGAGCTATTCTCTTGGCTTTTAACAGGGCATGTCCTAGGAGCGGAGCAAACTGAGTTTCTGTGATGAAGTACTAATTTTAAGAGAATTACTAAATCGCTTTGAGCACTGACTTTATGGAAGACACTCAGAGACTGCTGTTGGTGCGGATGGAAGTCTGGCCAAGATGAACGCTTTGCTGGCCTTGTATTGTTTTTCTGGCTGACAGAAATGAAGTTAGATGCAGCCATGAGTAGAGCCTGGGATCTACGCTAGCGAACACAGAACAGTTTGCCATCAAATAATGATGATGATACTGCTTCACATATTAATTAGAAAGCCAAATGGACTGTAGCTACACCTGCAGGAATGGACAGCTAATTAGACACCCCTGACTGACCTGCATATTAAAGAGGAGACCACTGGGAACATGGTAGGACTGCTCTGCCAGCTATTCAAAGCAGCACCTACACTAACGTACCAAAACTGAATAATGGGTCCAAGTTCGACTTTTGGGATGTGGTGCCTGTGCTTGACTCCCACTCTCTCTCTGGCCACAGGACACGGCACGGCTAGCCAACATCTCCTGCCACAGCAACACCCACCTCTGCCTGTGGCACCTGCCCAAAAGCCCAGCCATACGGCATGACAGCAGGGCTGACCCGTCCTGTCAGAGATGAGGGGGGAAAGACTGAGAAGGGAAAGCACACAAACAAAGAAAGCTCAAAGAATGATTTTTCTTTTTTCCATCAGGCAAGAGCAAAACTACTTAGGAAAACAGGACTGCCATTTGCAGGAAGGCAGAAGAAAAAATAGGGGAAAAAAAAAAAGCATTCCCACAGCTTCAGTGGGCATGATCAACTCCTTATGATTCAAATTAAAAAAAAAATAAATCTATACTTTCATCT
The DNA here is from genome assembly GCF_964211835.1 of Anser anser. NCBI lineage: Eukaryota > Metazoa > Chordata > Aves > Anseriformes > Anatidae > Anser > Anser anser. The sequence continues at coordinate 48,019,700 of NC_139723.1, forward strand.
TCTGAGATCCTCCTGAACCCCTGTGGCTGCTGGAGTTTGAACTTTCCAAAGCAATCTTGGTACCCTGGGAAGATCTGGTCCTGAACATCAATTCTTGACTCAGATACAACAACGATAACTCTTCTCTCCACAGCCCTCTTCTGTGACCCCACTCAGCCACCACTCCTGAGTGTCTCAGTGTCTCCTGAAGTACCACAGGTCCTGTAGAAGAATAAGTGTCAAGAACATGGTCCAGCTTATTGCAGGAAAAAAAAAAACAGTAAGGGCAGTCTCTCCTTTTTGCCACAAGACAGCTGTATTTCAGGCCTCTTTTTTCCTCGAGTGTCATTGCTTGCCCCACGTACCTGAAGGAGCAATTTCCAGTGAGACACTGGATTCTGACCAAGTGTCCTCTCGCAAGGTGTTCTGACGAAGATGGCTCTTACAGACATCTGTACTCCCAATTCTGGGCTGACAGACTTTCAAACTGCCTTTTTGCTTTTCCAAGACGGGTATTCCAGAACTGGAGTGTTAAAACACAGAGCAATCACAGGGTAGAGATGCTGGTGAGAAACAGCACAGAGCAAGTCCAGCAGAGAGGACACTAGGTGCAGAACAAGGGTTCCTGGAACACTTCGACCATGGCCAGCCAGTCTGGCAAGAAGATCAGACGCTGCCTACAGGATAGACGATGGACAGAGGGGTTGCACCAAGGGGTGCACCAGGACTGCACACCACAGGACAATTCGGGTGTTAAAATGCTGCTTTCAGCATGTTTTTACACTGCTGTGACATCCTCAAAACCACCACTCAACAACTGCTTGTATCTGCAGGTGCCTGAGTCTCTTTCAAAAGAGCAGATGCAAAACCACCTGCTAAAACCCACCACTGCTGAGCGCCCTAGCTCGTGCCTACAGCCCAGCAAGATGCAGTCCTGCCACCGATACACCTTATAACAGCACCAGGTGTAAGGGGTACGCCCCTGCAGCCTCCCTGCCAGCACCCCCTTCCTACAAGTCTTGCTTTCTGCGATTGTACCTCCTTGTATCTGTCAGTCAGGGAGGGTACCTGGGATGTGAGAGACCTCTTCAGGTCTCACCAGAGAGTTAAACACACACTTCTCATAGCTGAGAGGAGTGTCCTCAGCAGTAGACTCCTGGGTACTTGGAATAAGCTTCTGACTCTTACCCTTTTCTATCTTACCTCCATTTGAACTTCCTGCATCTCACAGTAATACTTAAACATTAACTGAGCAATGGAGGGAGACCAACTCCTGCTCTGGTGCTCAGGGCACTTAGCTGGGATTGCAGAGCACTGGACTTGGGCTGCTGTCCTGTCGGAGCGATTAAGTACTTGCTAAGGGGGAACAGCTCTGACAGAGGAAGGAGCAGAAACTCTCCCCAGTCAGAGCGGCCTCTCTCCGAACGCCAGCAGAGCGGGGACCTGGGAACGTGTCTTCCAGTGACCACAGCCATTCCCTCAGCTACCGAGCTGCTGGATACCGCAGTACTGTGGACTTTCCCCGCTCCTCCCCCCTAGCACAGAAAGGAACAGCTTGGCACGGGCACTTTGCGTCAGGAGGAGGTTTGTGCCCTGGAGAAGCCCCCCTCTCCAGCCGGGCACCAATTACTGGCGTGCTGGCATGAGGGCCCCGCGCACAGCTGGGGCTCCCTGCCTCTCCCCGTGCCCTCAGGTGGCAGACGAAGGACTCTCTTTGGCCTCCACTGGGCGACCTGGCTCTTCAGAGACCAGCGCTGCAACCGTCTGTGGGGCTGGACCAAAGCACCCACGGCCAACCTGTCTGTAGGGTCTGTCGGGGCCAGGTGGACACGAGCCCGTCTCGCTCACTGCTCTCCGGAGACACGTGGGAGGGAAGTTTTGTGGTGGCTGCCTTTCCAAACTGCTCGCGTGCTGCTGAGGGCAGTGCTGGAGGCCGGCAATGCACACAGCCACTGTGCTTAGCGCACACCCTGACTAAACCGAGCGTGTCACTGGTCTCGTCTTCACATGCATTCGGGAAGGTAATTCTCATTAATCTAGTGTGAATTTATTAGCCAATAATTCAGCTGACTCTTCCCTCAGGTTGAGGCATTTATAGCCAGCATTCCCCGGCTGTTCGCCCTTGCTCGACGCTGGACGATGAACTACGCATCACAAATGCACGTTACTGGAAGCTGCCTTGCCATCAGTCCGGCCTTTCGGCCTTTGCCTGCCTCCTCCCTGCTCCTCCAGCCACGGGCCTGGGGGCTCGGCGAGGCGAGGAACGACAGCACGGTGCAGAAGCACGGCCGCCCATGGTGGGGAATGGTTGTTCCCACACGGATCCACGCCGCCAGGACTGCGAGACGTGCAAGCTAACAGAAGCAGCTGACACCTACCGCAGGGCCGTCAATGCCACAGCGTGCACAGCAACAGTGCGCACAACCCGGCAGAGCTGCCTTCCCAACACATCCCTCCAGAAACGGGAGTCCTGTCCTGCTCACTGCTTCTGTCCTACACATCTTTAAATCTTCACTTTTGGTTTGATGTAACCCGTACACACCTTTCTGGGGTGCTTTCACACCGTGACACACACGCTTGCTAAGTGTTTGTATTTTTAAAACTGGGAAAATAAAAACAACTGAGCAAACATTGAACTTAATCTTGAGGATCTATGCCTACCTTACTCGGCTGGCAGGGCTTCCAGTCAGTACAGTCATGTTTCTCCAAGACCTGGAAGTCTGCCTAGCAGAGCTCTAGCAATTTACACATTTTGTGAACCCTTGAGAACGGGGGTTTCAGATGGAGGTCTGGTTTTGGCAAAAGTGTCCTGCTGGCTCCACTTTCCTGCTCTTCAGTCTTTTTTTAAAAGGAACTGGCAACGTGACATTGCATGAGCTGGGAAAGAGGGGCTTAAAATGCTAAATTTCAGATTACGCTCCCATAAAACACCCAAAAAAGCGCTCGGCAGGCAGAGGATTGTCAACCTATCATCATCCGTACAGTCTGTCAAGCTAGCGATAATCTAGAACACAACTAACAAAGCAGCACAGTCAAAACCAAGCTGATACGGGGGCTGGATCGACACCATCGCATCCAGATCACAGCACGAGGCAGCTGCAGCGCTCATCTCCCCTTTCTACCAGGACAGCTCCTGAGCTTCGCTTTGCCAAACGCCGACCCATGGCCCCACGCCTCTGCCCACAACCTGCTGCTGAATCTCCACTAGAGCCAAGAGCCAGGGGAGCTCCGGGGTCTACCAACTGCCTGATGTCAGGAAACTCTTTGTGTGGTTCGGACCTGGTCTCCACGGTGGAAAAGCTGGACAAAAAGCCTGGCTGACAAGGCAGGACTTCACGCACGACTGCTGGTTTTTGAGTGCCTAACCTCTTCATTAGAGGCAACTGGTGTAAACGTGAATTTCTCTTCAAACCACGACACCAAATGTTGAGAAGCGTTTGGGATTCACCTCCCCAGGCAAGTGAACTCCCGTGGGTCCCGTAAGAGGCACCGCATGAACCAGCTTCATGGTACCCTCTCTGCTCCTAACCAGGAGGGCCTGTTCTCGGCAGCCACAAGCCCTTTAACTGGTTGCATTCACGCTGTAAGCAAACGTATGTTCCTTAAATTAAGCTTCTCCTGACAGTTTTTCTGCTTCTGCCTTTCAGTATCTCGCTCTTTGCTCCACGCTCCCTGCCCTGCCCTTCTGACCGAGGTGGCTTGTTTGCTCTCGCCTGCCTTTCCGCATTGCCTAAGGAAAGGCTCCCTTCACATCCTTCTCCGCTAAGCTTCCTACTGCCTCCCTTCATTTTTGAGGCTCATAATAATGCTGCACATTACCAACCATAACCAAACCTCTGAATCAAGCTATTCCGAGAAGACCCTGAATTTTCAAGGTAACCTTCTGTCTATCTGCTGCTATTCATTGCTTTCTTGTGTGGCACAGACGTCTGTTTTCTCCTGGCCTCTGCATTGCTTCCAGGGCTCTGGTCTTGTTCACATCTTGACGATGAGCCTGGGCCTTTTCCTCTGCTCTGGAGGCCCCCAAAGGAACACCTGCAAGGCGTGGTCATACCCCCTCTCATGCGGAGACAACGCTCCTGTAATCCCTGCCACTGCATGCAAACTTCAGCTGAGTTTGCATGTCCCGTGCTCCCACAGCACTGTCCCAGGAGGGACGGGATGGATACTTCAGGGACCAAGGTAAGGTCACTTTGTAGATCTACTCCTCCACCTGCCTTCCTGACAAACAGCTTTGGCTTGTGAGCTGGCAGGGTCACCACCACGCTTTTCTACATGAAGTGCCATGCACCTCAGAGCTGCTGCTGGAGGCGGCCTGCACAAAACACTCAGCTGGACCAGCGCTCCTGCTCAGGACCTCGGAATTTAAGTAACAACTTCCAAGCTACTTTTGCATAGCAGTGATGAGACAGGCAAGGCAATTTGGTAATTTCTTCGTTTCGGCGACCTAGGTAGGATGCACGGTGCCGTCAGCAGACTTCCTTGTTAAAGTCAGCACGGCAAGCAACTTCTGATGGATGGCCAACCTGGGTCTTCTGGAAACTGAACTACACTCAAGGGCCCAAACTTCAAGAAAACAAAGATGGATACTTTTCATTTCTGATGTGGGGGTGCCTCTGAACCAGCAAGTTTAAAGTGTGATTAATAAGATCCAGACCTCCAACCTCTGGGCATCAAGTCTTTGGTCTTCTACTCTTCCACCTTCATTTGGTATTTCATGTCTCACTTTCCATTAGCTTACCAAAGTTGTTCCAATGAGCTTTTAGGTTCCAGCATTACACAACACAGACCAGCGCTTTCCAACCCGCTTAGTGAGTATCCACGAGTACAGGCAGGTGTTGCCACAAGCACGCTCGTGGGTGCGAACAGAAACAGTAAGTCGAGATCAAGAGATTGAGGGGTAAGTATTAACAACTGAAGACCAGGAAGCCTCTACCAGTGGCTGTGCACGTACTTCGACCAAGGGCTGCAAAGCAGCAAGAAAGCAGTTTGGTTGCCCGATGGAAGTGATTCAAAAGGCTCAGAAATGACAGAAATAACTTGATACAAAAAGGGAAGAAAACGGTACTGAGGAAGGAGGGAGTATTAGTGCTCTGCAAAAACACCGCTATGAATAACTCTGGCGATCCAATCAAGCCCCACTGTTGCTAAGGAATTGTTCTGCCATCTATAACGATAATTAGCATTAGCGGTATCATTCAGCATTTCGGTTAGCTCCAATTAACTGCTCACATTAGGAAGCTCTGAAAGTTTATTACCGCTGCATGTTTGCAGTGCCCTTAATCACACAGGGCTACCACGGCGGCACGTTCGCGTGCCCGAGTCAGGCGTCTCGCGCCCGGAGCTCAGGCCCCCCGCGCCCCAGAGGTACCTGTTGTAACGCTGCCGCTTACCGCAAGCCGTGTGGGCTGTGCTGTACGTTAATTTGCACGTCGGCACCCAGAACGCTACCCCGGCCGACGTCTATTTCGGATCGGGGTGGGTACCTGAGCGCTGGGTAGTAGGTGGAACCGATACTAGCCCATTTCGTTTGTCACTCGCGAGCCAAATTTTTGCGAGGCGTCGGTTACATCCAGCCTCCGAAAGAGCACCGGAGCTCAATCCCCGAGCTGACAACTCAGCAAGCCCTGGCACAGGTCCCGGGGTCGGGCACGGGGCACCGCGGGCCGCCTCCTTTCCGGGCTCACCGCCACAGCCAGGACCGCCTTACGGCACGGCTCGGCGGCCGAGCCGCCCGCGGCAATCCCCCTCCCGACCGCGGCAGGTCCACACCGGCGGGGCAGGGGCAGGGGCAGGCGGCCAGCCCCAGGTCCCGTCCCACCGAGGCAGAGCCGAGCCGGAGCTCGCCCAGCGCCCGGGTTCGCCTCGCGCTGCCTCGCGGCGCGTCCCTCCCTTCGGGGGCAGGTTCGCTTTGTGCTTCAGGCCAGTCCGGAAAAGGACCAGACAGACCCGTGCGAAGCACCGAGATAAGCCCCGCCGAGGGGCTTCTTCCCCCGACCCTCTCTGCCTCCCTCCCGTCCACGGGGAGCGGCTTTCGGGCAGCCCGGCGCGCTGCGCCCTGCCTCCAGCCGCGGCTCGGACACGCGGTGCTGTTTGCTGAACTCAGCCCCTCGCACCGAAGGGCTGAAGAACGCCGAAAAATGATATATATATATATATTTTTTTTTTTAAAAAAGCCCACGACCGACCACGACCACGGCCGCGGCAGATACGCCTTACGGCCGGGCTGCCGCCCCGACACACCCTCCGGGGCACCCGGGGCGCCCGTTCCCGACGGCGGCGGGGGGACGAGCCGGGATGGGACCGCTCCGCCGGGACAACACCCGCGGACCCCGCCTGCCCCCGGTACCGGGTGTCCCCGGTGCCTCCCCGCCCCCTCCCCGCATCCCCGGCGGGGGCGTGCCAAGGGCACCGGCCGGGCGCGGGGCGCTGCGGGAGCGGGGCCGCCCCCCGGCGGGGCTTCGCTGCGGCCCCCGGGCACCCCATTTCCCAAAGCCCCCGGGTCCCCACACCCATTTCCCCACACCCCCGGTCCCTGTCCCCCCGCTGCCGCAGACCCGCCTGGGGGGGGGTGTCACGCCCCCCCCCCCTCCCCCCACGTTCTCCCCCGCGGGGACCCCTGCCCGCGGTGCTGCCCGGGGAGGGGTCGGAGTGAGATCAAAATAAAAAAATAAAATAAAATAAATAAAAATAAATGAGGGAAGAAAGGAGCGGGCGGAAAGGGGCGGGCGGGGGCGGGGGGCGGGGCGGGAGGCGGCGCGGCGCTGCCGGCAGGGTTCACCCGAGGACACGCGGCTCCCCGCGGCCGCCCCGCCCGGCGCGGCTGACCTGTGTGCACCCGGTAGTGCGCCTTCAGGTGGGAGGACTTGCCGTACACCTTGCCGCAGCCGCTGTACGGGCACTTGTGCCGCTTCTCGGCCGACAGCTTCCCCTTGCCGGCGGCGGCGGAGGCGGCGGCGGAGGCTGCCGCCCGCGGGGGCGGCCCGGGCGCGGGGCTGCGGGGCGGGCTGGAGCCCGGCTCGGTGGCCGCGTCGCTGTCGGAGCCCGCGTCGTCGTCGGGGCTCTCGAGGCTGTCGCTGCAGACCGAGGGGGCGGGCAGCGGCCGGTACTTGTTCAGCTCCAGCAGGCTCTTGGCGATGGCCAGCAGGGCGCAGTAGTCCTGCCAGGCGTCCCGCGGGTCCCGGGCGCCCGCCTCCCCCTCGCCCGCCGCCTTCAGCCGCGGGGCGGCCCCGCTGCCGGCGCCGCCGCCGCTGCCGGCGCCGCCGCCGCTGCCGCTCCCGGCGCTGCTCCCGGCGGCGGCGGCGCGGTTGGAGATGGACACGAGGCACTGCGCCGCCACGAAGTCCACGTAGGCCACGGCCGACATGCCGCGGCCGCGCCCCGCGGGGGGCCCGGGGCCCTCAGCCGCTGCTCCCGGCGCCGCTCCCCGCCGCTGCCCGCCGTCGGGCGCCGGGGGCGGGGCGTCCTGCGCCGAGCGGGACAGGGCGGCGGGGCGGGGGGCGGGCGGCGGCGGCAGAAGGGAGCGGCGGCGGCGGCGGCGGCCCGGCGGGGCCGGGGCTGCGCGGGGGGAGCCGAGAGCAGAGCGCCCGCCTGGCGCCGCCCGCCCCGCGCCCCGCACGCTCGTGCCGGGGAACGGCCGCGCCGCGTCCCATCACGTCAGGTTCGGAGCCCCCCGCCCGCCCCCCCGATTGGTCAGCGGGCAGGGCCGGACGCCGTGTTTACCTTCTCCCCCCCCCGCCCCCGCCCCCGCCCCCGCCCCGGCCCGGCCCCTCCCCGCCCCGCCGCTCGCGGGCGCCTTTTGGCAGGGGGCGTGCCCGCCCGCCGGCCCGCCCGCCAATCGCCGCGCCGCCTGCGCCTGCCGCGTGCGAGCCCGCGCGCCCCGCCGCGCCGCCTTAAAGCGGCGATGGCGCCCCCGGCGCGGAGCCGGGCGGGTTGAGCGGCCGGCCGGGAGCCCGGCCGTCCCAGCAACCGGGCGGCCAATGGGAAGTGAGCCGGCTGACGTCACTGCGCGGCCCTCCGCCAATCGCAGGCGGGCTGCGAGGGGGCGCGCGGCGCGCGGGGAAGCCGCCCGGTGGCCACGCCCCCGCCACGCCCCCCTCCCGTGCGCCCCGTCGGGGCCGGGCACGGCGCTGCCCCCCCCAGGGCCGCACCAAGCGGGCCCAGCCCGGCCCCGGCCCCGGCCCGTTCTGCCGGGCGGCACCGGGGCAGCGCCCGGCGGTGGTCTCGTCCCTGCTGCCGTACGGTGGTGGGGCCTCGCAGGTCCCGTGTTAGCGGCAGGGACGGGCATCTGCGGGATGGTGCTGAGCGGGAAGCGCCGGTGGCTGAGCGCGCCCCGGGCAGGGCGATGAAACGCTTGGTGTAATGGTGGTGGTGGGGGGGTGATGGTGAGGTTGGGGAGGAGGGTGGTGATGTTGGAGATGATGGTAACGGGGGGCGGGGTGGTACTGGTGATGGCGGTGGCGGAGGTGGTGATGGTGGTGATGCTGGCGGTGACGGTGATGACGGTGGTGATGGTGGTACTGGTGATGACGGTGGTGGTGATGGTGGTGATGATGGGTGGTGTTGGTGATGACAGTGGTGGTGGTGATGCCAGTGGTGGTGACGGGGGTGGTGGTGATGATGCTGATGATAATGGTGGTGGTGACGGTAGTGGTAGTGATGATGGTACTGGTGGTCGTGGTGGTGATGGTACTGGTGGTGGTGGTAGTAATGGTGACGGTGGTGGCGATGATGGATGGTGGTGATGGTGGTTGTGGTGACGATGGTACTGGTGATGACGGCGATGACGGCGGTTACGGTGGTGACGGTGATGGTACTGGTGATGATGGTACTGGTGATGATGGTACTGGTGATGATGGTACTGGTGATGATGGTACTGGTGAGGACGGTGTTGATGGTGGTGGTGCTGAGGGGGGCTGGGCACGCAGCCAGCCGGGGCACAACACGCAGCACAGGGCGAGGACAGCTCGGGCCCTGCCGGCCCTCCTCGCCCCTCCGGCCGCCCCGCTCCCGCTGCGGCCGCCCGGAGCCCCTCTCCCGGCTCCTCGGCCGCCGGCCCCGCTGCGCACTGCGGGCTGCAGGCGTACGTGCGGCGCGGCGGCGGCATCGCCGCTTTAAGGCTCGGCGGCGGGCGGGGGAGGCGGCGCGCCGGGTTCAGCCGAGGACACAGCCCCAGTTCTCAGAAATCCCCGCGCTGCGGGAACATCGCGCTCCGGCACCGCAGCCCCGCCGCCTGCCCTACATCGGGGCCGCCCCCGCCCCCCGCCCCCAGCCCCCCAGCCCCGACGGGGGCCCCGGCCCCGTGCCCCCCGCTGTGTGCTCCCCCCTGCCCCCTCCCCGCGCCCAGCCCCGTCCCGCCGGGTTTTGGGGTCTGGGCTTTGGGGTCGGGGCGCGTGCAGGGCGCGGGGCGTGCACGCGGGACACGCGCGTGTGACATGTGGCGGCCGGGCTGCGGCCGGGGGCGCCCCCGCCAGCGCAGTCCTTTGTCATCGTCCCGCACCCGGGGGGGGGGGGGGAGGGGGATCTTTTCCGTAAATTTTACGATTTTTCATTACATACGTCTGCGAGTCAGTGTTCTATTTATATATATATATTGTAATATATAATAATATAATATTACATATATTATATATAATATATCTATTTATATTTTTTATTTTATTTCATTTTATTTCATTTCATTTCACTTTATTTCATTTTATTTTATTTATTACATTTCACTATTTTATTTTATTTTATTTTATTTTATTTTATTTTATTTTATTTTATTTTATTTTATTTTATTTTATTTTATTTATTTCATTTCATTTCATTTCATTTCATTTTTTCATTTTGCTTTATTTCATTTTACTTTCTTTCATTTTATTCCGTTTCGTTTCATTTTTTTCCTTTCTTTTTTTTTTATTTTTTATTTTTTTTTCGTGGGGGCGCGCCCAGATCCCGGCACCAGGAGGGCGGGAGCCGTGGTGGGGGTGCTCAGCCCCCTCCCCTCCTTCCCCTCCCCCCCACACCGCCCCCGGGGGGAGGGGCGTCCCGCCGGCCCCTCCCCGCCTCACCTCAGATGCCCTCCGCCGCTCCCCCCCTCCCTTCCCTCCCCGTCCCCCCCTCCCCCGTCCCCCCGCCCGCCGCCTCCATCTCACGCCCTCCCCCGCGATGTCACAGGCAGCGCGGCCGCCTCCGCTAACGTGTCCGCCCCCGCGCCCGCACGGCTCCGTGTGCGGGTGTGTGTGCGGGTGTCTGCGGGTGTCTGCTGGGGGCGACCCCCCCGGACCCCCCCGGGCTCCGCACCCCCGCGCCCCGGCTCCCCCCTGCCCGCCCCGTCCCGGCCGCTCCGGGGGCCGCGGGTTCGATTCCCGCTGCCCCGGCTTCGCCCAGCGCCGCCAGGCTGCCAGGGCTGCCCCTGCACCCGATGTGGGCAGAGCCACCACCGGTGGCCCTGGCGCATGCACGGCTCCCCAGACCATTAATTCTCGACCAGCCTGCAGCGCTGGTGCCTTCTCACGGGGTACGTCCTACGGGGCAGCGCTGCTCGTCCAAGGGGGCTCTGGGGGTCGTGGGGGGGAGGCAGGGAGGCAGGCTGGGCAGTGCCCGTGCTCCCTTATCCCGGGGATCAAAATCACTTTTCAGGCGTTTTCCAGTGTAACGCTGGGTTTCCAGCTACGTGCGGAGATTTGTCTCCTTTCCGTCCCCGTGAGTGGTGTTTTGTATCGGGAACGAAATGCGTGTTTGGGAGGCTTGTCTGGGCTTACGTGAGGCTTCTGCAGCATTACGGTTGGAGCCGAAGCCGTGTGTGTTTTTCTCCCCGGCTGACTCTCCTCGGGAAGCGAGGATCTGTTGCAGTCTCCCACTGCCGTGCTGCTGTGGCTGCAGTGCCTCCCTCCAGCAGCGGGAGTCCTGAGGCATCGGCGCGGGCTGGATCCGGAGCTTTCCGAACCGTGGCGTTGGGAAGCCACGCCGGGTGCAGTGACGGCAGGAGTACTTGTAAATAAATTTACAGTAATGTTGTAATTGCCGCTGCTGGTGGCATCACACAGTTCAGTGGTGAGAGGTTTCCTTAGGATGTTTAATTCATCCCCAGCAGAAATTCCTTCCGGACAAAACAAAGACCCAGAAAGCAGCTCTGCAGAAAGGGCTCTGGTGGTCCTGCTGGACACCAGGCTGAACGTGAGCCAGCAACGTGCTGCTGCAGCAAAGAAGGCCAGCGACACCCTGGGCTGCGTTAGGAGGAATGGTGCCAGCAGGCCAAGGGAGGTGACCTTTCCCTTTCCCCTCTGCACGGCCCTGGTGAGGCCTCACCTGGAGCGCTGTGTCCAGTTCTGGGCTCCCCGGTACGAGAGGGACACTGCAGAGAGTCCGGCAAAGGGCTGTGAAGGTTCTGCAGAGCCTGGAGCACCTCTCCTGTGAGGAGAAGCCGAGAGCTGGGACTGTTCAGCCTGGACAAAAGATGCTCAGAGATATCTAAGTCAGTATAGATATCTGAAGGGAGGGTGTAGGGAAGATGCATCCAGGCTCTTTCCGATAGTGCCCAGCGCCAGGACAAGAGGCAGTGGGCACAGACTGGACCATGAGAGGTTCTGACTAAACATCACTTTGCTGTGCGGGTGACCGGGCACTGCCACAGGTTGCCCACAGAGGCTGTGCAGGCTCCCTTCGTGGAGACCTTTAAGAGCCTCCTGGATGTGGTCCTGGGCAACCTGCTTGAGGAGGGCGTTGGAGCAGGTGACCTCCAGAGGTCCCTTCCAGCCCTAACCATTCTGTGCTTCTGGGATCTGATAGTTGGGTAGGATCTCAGAACGGTTTGGGCTGGAAGGACCCTTAAGGACCACCCAGTTCCAACCCCCTGCCACGGGCAGGGACACCTCCCACCAGACCACGCTGCCCAAAGCCCCATCCAGCCTGGCCTGAAATACGTCCAGGGATGGGGCATCCACAGCTTCTCTGTTTCAGTGCCTCACCACCTTCACAGTAAAGAGTTTCTTCCTTATATCCAGTCAAAATATACTCCCTTTTAGTTTAAAGCCATCGTCACTACAGGCCCTGGTAAAAAAGCCTTTCTCCCTCTTTCCTGTAGATACCAGAAGGCTGCTGTAAGGTCTCCTCAGAGCCTTCTCTTCTCCAGGCTGAACAACCCCGACTCCCTCTGCCTGTCTCCACAGGAGAGGTGCTCCAGACCTCTTATCATCCTCGTGGCCCTCCTCTGGGCCTGCCTTCACAGGTCTGTGTCTCTCTCATGCCGGGGCCTCAGCGGTGTATGGGCCAGTCCGTGCAGGTTCAGAGCTGGTGTCTGGGAACACATGACAGGTAAAGCAAAGAGTCTGAACACGTTAATTTCCTTTCACAATTTTGACTACTGCTGAGTAACGTCCTTATACTGATCCCCATGTGTTCACTTGTACCAGTGGAGGGGTCTGGTGGGCTCTGCAGTGTTCTACGGCTCATTCCCCTACTGCTTTGTCAGCTTTCAGGATTTACTTATGACACAGTCTTTCAGATATCAACTCACAATCTTCAAGAGAAATGCAAAACGAATGTGCCTGTGCTTGCACATATGTCCCACATTATCAGAAATCATCTCTAATCACAAGGGAGAGACTAAAAAGGTTTCTGGTGCCCTAAGCCCAACCTCTTAGTCCCTTTGTTTTTCTAAAACAAGATATCCCATTCCAGAAAGTTTTGCCTCAAAAAGTTATATTCTAAAAAAACATATGCCAGAAGATCCTGTTTTGTGGTCTTGTTGTACCAACACAAGCTTTTTTTTAGTAGTAATCAGTTAAGAACATTGTCTTACTCATTAAGGTTATCTCAACAGTTACATTTTCCCCAGAATGTGAAAAATGCTATTATAGCCCTAAACTGGAGAAAATATTGGATTGTTAGTTTAGACTGACAAATGCTTTTGTACTTAAGTCACCCATTTACTTTCGTGGTCACACTCTTTCTTTTTATGCCACTGTTTTAAAGTTAACCTCTACTGAGTTTTAGGCAAAATCTCTTTTAGTCAGTTTTACTTTAAAATCAACTTTAGAGACTTGACTGAATTATTCTGAAGTGTGTGGAAGATCAGCATAGGTAGTGTTATTTATTTATTTATTTAGAGAGTCAAATGAGGTTTTAGGCACCTAGAGAAGCATACGGACGCTTGGATTTTACTCCAATTCGAATTTGCAAAGGCCTGGTGGTTTCTAGTGCCAAGAGAGCTTAAACCCTAACTTCTCTTGATTTTCCCCAATACTCTGCTCTCGTGCACACCCCGAGACATAAACTTTTGGTTTGTACATCTGCCTAGATTTCAGACCCTGCTAAGAACACCAAGGCAGCTGTATCAAACCTACCAGGCGAAACATGCTGCCCGTAGCAGTGGCCTGGGGAAGAGTTTGACATCCTTCTTCAAACATTTTCCAGGCCTCTGGCCATATGCAGGTTGGAGGCGCTGTGACAACTTCACGTTTGATTGCAAAATGCCCAGGAGCCCTGAGAGCAGAGCCTCGAGTTCAGGCCTTGCCCAATCCCAAGTCAAGGTCCTGACGACGAGGTTCACCCTCTCATACACAGTCGATGGGTTTTATAAGGAAGGGTGGAGACCGCCTTACCCAGCCCAGCCCAGGCGCCTGAGCACTGGGTTTCAAGGTGGGAACTGCGGATGTGAATCCCCTCAGGAAACAGCAGCTCCCTTAGCTGCTGGGGTCAGCCACAGCCTCAGAGCACATCAGGGTGGGGGGGCTGGTTGTAAACTGCGTGCTGGGCAAAGCCTGTCCCCAGTTTAGCTGGGTGAGATTCCTAATTTCTGGAGAAAACCATGGCTAGAGGCTAATTTTCTTCTTGGTTGCTCTGCTCGGTGCACTGGTTGCTCTGAGAGCCTCTCCAAGGCTACTGTTGCAGGGCAGACAAAATCATGCCCTGCCCTTGATTCTGAGATGGCTGACTGCAAGTCAGCTCCGGTGTGGGCAGTCGTCACAGTGCTGAATATAAGCTGGTAAATCCTGCTGGGTTAAAGGGGATATTAGGTCATGTTCACTCTGCTGACTTAGCTGCCTAATTTCTGCTCCGTAGCACAAGCAGCACTAGAGCAAGGCTTTGTAGCACAGCCTGAGATGTACAGTTCCTCTTTCACATGATGTACAGAGCCTGAAGTGCCCACCTCAGAGCTCCAACCCCCACACGTCTATGAAAAGTGCATAGATATTGTCACATGATGCATCACCGCTGCCTCAGTCATTCGCAAAGCAGGCTCTTGTCAAAGCAAAGGTTCAGGGCTTAGAAAGTTGTCACTGCAGTTACACTGATGCACACAGCAGAGAGATTTTTTTTTTTTTTTCCAGAGCTGTCAAATAATTTCCACCTAATTTTCTCAAATATGAGTGCCTCCAACACCGGAAGACTTCTGACTTCACAAATGTAACAAGCTCCATGCTCAAATACATAGGTTTTTGTGTCTGCGACTTCACCATGGTGGATTGTCGTGCATGGCAGCACTGCAGATTTGTGTAGTTCAATGTGTAGAGAAAAAAACTGTACAGCTACAGGAAAAGAGATGAACAGAGTTATCAGTTAGTTGGATTTAATTATAACTTGTAAGGAAAGCTAGTTGACTGAGCTTGCACTAAAAGAACTTGGAGAGACACATGATCTAATAGGTCTTTGATTTCTGAGGCGAGAAAGTGGGAAAGGACATGATTCTCTTATGAGTGTGTGTTCCTCCTCTTTAACGTAGATATTTTTATAGCTGTGCAACTATTTCTGTGCATTTCACTTGTTTGAAATCTAGTAAGAACAGTAATTAGCACTCATAATAGAGCATTAAGGTGAGTACTACTTTTTTCCTTTTTTTTTTTTGGTACAAATAGCAATACTGAGTCAGAGAGATGACGTATCTTGCTAAGGGCTCTGAACTCCATGAGAAAGTCAGAGTGCAGGACTCTGAGTTTAGTTACACGCTGTTCGGCATTTCAAGTAACTTTTGCTACTCTGAAGGGTAGCCAGGCCACCCTTAGGTCAATCTAGCTGACTCTAAACCATCTTTTCTACTTCTTCCTTAGGATACAAAAGAGAACAAATCTTAGAATGAGTGTAGCAGTCAAAATGCCAATTTTGGGTAACTTTACGCTGTTCAGTTAATGCTACTGACACTCAAAATCAAAGAGTGTAAAGGCTGCAGAGGATTATTTTTCAGGTGAGGCAACAAGACAGCAGTAAGGGAACCTTTTAGGACTAATCACACAGTGCTCCCAGTACCAAGGCCATCTGCTGGCCTTGTCTACTCAGCCAACCTTCGCTGTGATTAAGTTCTTATTTCCTCACTGATGCTGACCAAGGAACATCTACTGCTGCTGCAAATGTAAAGCTAGCATGAAATACCCTTTCTTATTGTTTGAAGGAGTTGGGTAGAGAGAGAGAAGAAATCTATTATTTAGGCTTTCTTAATTTTTGGAGCTCCCCTCACCTTTTTGTGTTTCAACCTGACTGAGAACCTCCTGTCACGAATGTATGCGAGTCAGAAGTCCATATATATTTAGCTAGTTTAGTTTAGTTAGATTAGTTAGTTTAGCTAGTGACACCAGAAGTCACACCAGCCAGAACTGGTAACACTGAATTGAAAATATCGAATGTTTTCTGATGGATTATAGTGAAAACATACATTTTGTCTGTCTCGTTTGACTTCCAGCACCCGAAAGCCCAAAGACATTTAAGCACGTTTCCACTGCTTGCAAGAAAATTACAATAAAATTATCACTTAGCTGCTGCCAGCATTTCGCATGAAGTTCTTTATAAATATTAATCTAAATGACCTAGCTTACTAATTAAGTAGTCATCTGCGTACAGCAAGTGGTACTTGGTGGTATGCAGTGGGTGTTAAGCTACCCCCAGCAGTTGCATGTACAAGGAACTTATTGCTCACAATGCTGGATCTGTCAGGAGCTTCATTCAGATCCATAACTCGTCCTGCCTGGAATTCAGTATAAGATCAAATGATGAAGGTTAATGTCGGTAAACATTTACCTGTGCAAAAGACATTAAATAACTATGATGTTCCTTTTAGTATCCATCACACTGTTTTTTGTGCAAGACGGTGGACTGAAATTCAATTTGCCTATTAATGTTTACACCAGCAGCTGTTTTGAGAATTTCAGCACACATTTCATCAACAAAACAAACAAAATATTTACTACTCTATTTCTCTCAAAGCAGCAATGGCTATTAAGTGACAACAGAAGTTCTGGTATTTCTGCAGAAATGAATAAATCTTGATTTTTCCTCCCAGGAGTCAACTGACTATTCTAGGCAGGAGATTTACATGGATGTACAACTTTGAGAAGCCTACTCTCTGTGCTTGTTAAGAATCACAGCTGTTGATTTCAGTGCCTATCTTCTTCTATTGCAGCCCCTATTTCCGATGACAAAAAAGTGATTGGGAATTGTAACTTTGAATTCCCATCAGCGTGTGTAAAAAAGACCAACACTAAGACTTTTCTTCCTTTTTTATGTATTAGGGTTTGCTGACTTTCAATCTGCTGTACAGAGAAGGTCCACAGAGAACAATAATACTCAGCAGGTGCCAATAAGGACACAATCTGAGAGCTAATTTAATCTGCTGCTCAAGTTGCTGAAGGTAGCAGCTGGAATTTCCCTAATTACCTTCTTCCCCTTTTAGCTTATAAAATAAATGCACTTTATGAAGTAAGTATTGGGGACAGAGTGGATATAGAAAGGATTCATTCTTTCCAACAGATTAAAACTGTGTTTTATCTTACAGAATTGTTAGAGACCCTGAGCATAAGTAGTTGCCATTGAGAAATTTGTATATAGGAGATAACAGAGCATCCTTATTTTGTAGTACTTACTATGTTGAGATAAAAGCCTTATTTTTTAGAGGATTCCAATCCACTGTTCTTGTAGAGATGATTTAAAACAAAACAAACAAACAAAAAGGCATTTTGTTATTATAATGATCTTCCGTCTCAGTCCGATAGTTTCAAAGTGATTGCTACATTTAATAGATAATATTATTTCACAGTGGAGTAATCTGTCCTGCAAGAATGTAAAAAATGTAGAAACACTCTGATAAAGCATGACACCAGTTCAAGACAATATTTCTCTTCCTACCAGTGGTGAACACCGGAACAATGACAAACACTACCTGTCTTATCTGGATTATCACATATACAGTGCCCTCTGGTCCTCTAGGTTTGCGGGAATGCAGATCCTCTTAGTGATGGTTCATGTCCTCCCTTTGGGAACAGCTCGCTCAAGAGTTCTCTTAAAGCCTGCCATGTACATTCCTGGCAGTTTTTCTGTAGTCACCATGTCTGCTGATCACTTGATATCTTCCCATAGGTTGTTTGTCCTACTGCACTGTGAGTGGCTGGTGTTTTCAGTGCTGTCCAGGATGATTTGTAGCATTGTAAAAATGTGGTACAATACTTTGAATTGACTTAACATGCCAAGTATCTCATGTTTTCATCCTTTTCTTCAGTGTTGCACAATGGATTTGCAGTGCAATTTATTTTTAGGTGATGCAAGTAATAAACATCATTCTTTATTTATTTCTTTATTTTCCCCAGAAAGAGCGTACAGTGAAAAAGTCTCCTAGGAAAATAGAAAAAGGGGTATACTTCTCCAGATTAAACTCCTGAGGTATTCTGTCAGCTACCAGGACATTCCTAATGTAATCAATAAATAAAATAAAACCTTACACTTGCTGAAAGAGGCCAGTAGGCATGGAACTCCCCCGGATTAATTTATTTATCACAAACGTTTTGTTTCACTGACTGATTCCACTCTACTCAGCCATGGTGAGACTACACATGGAGTACTATGTCCACTTCTGGGCTCCCAGTACAGGAGGGACATGGACGTACTGGAGAGAGTCCAGTGGAGGGCTGTAAAGATAATGAGGGGACAGGAACATCTCTTTTTTGAGAAAAGGCTGAGAGAGACGGGACTGTCCAGCCTGTAGAAGAGGAGTCTGAGAGGGGATCTTATCAATGTATACAAATATTTTAAGGGAAGGTGTCAAAGTGATGGGACCAGACTCTTTTGGTTGATGCCCAGCAACGGGACGAGAAGCAATGGGCACAAACTGAAGCACAGGAGGCTCCGGATGAATATGAGGGTCACTTCTTTGCTGTGAGGGTGACAGAGCACTGGAACAGTTTGCCCAGAGAGGCTGTGGAGTTTCCTTCTCTGGAGATACTAAAA
This sequence comes from Anser anser, assembly GCF_964211835.1. Classification (NCBI taxonomy): domain Eukaryota; kingdom Metazoa; phylum Chordata; class Aves; order Anseriformes; family Anatidae; genus Anser; species Anser anser. The sequence goes on from NC_139723.1 coordinate 48,037,874, forward strand.
AACCTGCCTGGAGGCCATCTTGTGTTTTAGGTGATCCTGCTCAGCAGGTGGGTCGGACCAGATGACCTCCAAAGGTCCCTTCCAACCTCACCATTCTGTGCTTCTGTGATGCTAATTGATCTATCAAAATAAGAAATTAATGTAACCTTCAGAAGTAATACATCAATTTAATATCAATTTTCTTATTTCTCTTTGAAAACATGCAGTAAATTATAGTGTCAGCAGAAAGTGATCTTCTTGAGTTACTTTATTCTAGTGTCCAAGAGATAGTCACTCAAAGTGAAGTAACCCATGATGTGATGAACTCCATTACATCCTGGGTGAGTGTAGTTGGCAGTAGTAGTTAGTGCTGGTAGGGGGCTGATGTATGGAGTTAAAAGCGTCAGTCCTCTGCTGTTGCAGGCAGATATTTTTATTTGCTAACAAAATGCATGATAGGAAAGAACTATGAGATGATCATGATATTCATTTTGTATGGTGCCCTCCTGAGGAATCTCCTAATAATTCAAGAGCCAGACAAGGGAATCTTCATTTCATCCCTTGCTGAAAGTAGTTACTTCTTCACAGCAGTGAAGAAAAGTCAATTTTCAAGCAACACAGAAACGTAGGGCAAGAACTGAGGAATGCCTTTTATGCAGTTGCAGTAATACATTCAGAGAGTAACTGTTTATACTGGATTTTGAACAGGAGATTTCAATTATCCAATCTTTCTTTGATGATGGCAACTTTTTAGCTGCCTTGTATGGACAGTTCTTCTTCAATGACAGCTGAACAACATTTCCTAAATCTACAGATTTCTAATTCCAAATAGTTTTATTCTGAACAATAAGGAACAATGCAACTTTTTGAATTATTCAAGTTATTTTTCTAAAGGGCGTGTGTACTCTCTGAAAGTATTTTGTTTGATTGCTGATCAGCCCCATTGAACTCATCAAACTGGTATTGCTAGAAGACACTTTTTACTGAAAAATTGCATGCAATTTTGATGCTCAAATTGTTTTAACACTTCTCTTTCCTGATGTGTGCATATGGCTGGTTCTGCAGTGCTAACAGGCTGCCTTTGGCAGGGGAGAGAGCAACTTTTAACTCCTAACCTTCTGACGCTCATGCTCTTTTTTTTTTCCTTTTTTTTTTTCCTTTTTTTTTTTCCTTTTTTTTTTTCTGTTTTTTTTTTTGTTGTTGTTGTTTGTTTGTTTTTGGGGTGTGTGTGTGTGTGTTTGTGTGTTGGGTCATTTCCCCCTCTCCACCCCATGTGTTCTCAGCCTATGCCTACAGTGTGGTACACGTACATCCATCCCGCTTCATTTTACCACTCCTTTTTAAGCCATCAGCCTGATAATGAAGCTCTTGATGAAACTGTGAAACCAGTAGCAGCAACAATGAGTCTTCACTGTTCCTGGAGAAGACTGGGGTGTTTGATATGCGTGAAGCTTTGTGCAGATAGCTACCACTATAAACTGCCATTTGTTACTGTCAAACAAGTGTTACAACTACGTAAAAGTGTTGCTCTTCTCTAGCAAGGGATTTATACTTGGAAAAGAAAACAAAAAATAATTAGTGCTTTATCTTTGTTTCATCCACACCTAAAGTGTATGGATGTTGGCTGATGAACAGAAACCCTGTTCTCTGTTACTGCTTACAGTGGGGTTGGAAATGATAAAGAATTGGCTTGAGCATATTATAAATAGCTGAGATAAAATGCCTGTGACCTGATACCTGAGTCACCAAATATTTTAACTATTTGCATATGGTTACTATGATTGTAAAACATATAACCTTTCCACATAACTGTGTATTTATAGATCTTTAATAAATATGTAACAGAGACATACTGACAAAATCTGACACACTGATAACCTATTTTGCTTTTGGTTGTGCAGGAAGTGCTGAGTTTGGGATTCACATTGCAGAGAGCTGAGAGGAAAAAAAAAAAGCTTGATTACAAGGTACCCCTCCCATAAACATCTCCCAGAAAAAACCACAAACTTTTATTGATAACAGTCTACTTATCTACAGGCAGTGTAGCCGATAAGCTTCCTGTCTGCTCAGACAGACCGAATATAGCACACCTTATGAAAAAATTTAGAGCTGTCTCTAATACTCAAATATTTCTACTTCACTTCTCATCTTTTATTTATTTATTTATCTGTTTTATTTATTTATTTATTAAATCTTTGATATAACCAGAGTTTTCGTTCTCCTGGGGCAAATGCAGTTTTAGTCTGTAGCCGAAGAGGTGAGGAAATGGGAATGCCAGGTTATATGGCTGGGAATAGATGGTGCTAACAGGAGGGTTAAAAACAGCTGAATGTTTCTGACCTGTATGTCATATTTCTGCATGTGTACACAGACATATGCACAAGCACACAAGTGCAAATGTGTGCCTGTCCTCACACCTTTCTGCCATTCATAAAACTTTGACTGCAAGCTATTCTGGCACAGTCATTGCAAAAGAGCAAGGGGAGTCTGTAGCTGCTGTGGCAGCATTCACATGCTTACTTCTACTCCTGTGGCTAGCATGTGGATCTCCCTGAAACAGAATAGAAGAAGTCAAAGCTAACTCCTGCCATATTTTTAGTATGCAGCTGAACAAATTCCTACAGCTTCTAAGGATCAAGGAAATTGCTGAGCAAGGCCAATCCAGCCCTGAACGCTTCCAGGGATGGGGCATCCACAAATTCTCTGGGCAACCTGTTCCTGTGCCTCACCACCCTTATAGCAAATTATTTCTTCCAAATATTTATATATATACATAAATATATATATATAAATATAATATATATAAATATATAAAAATATATATATAAATAATATATATATATATTTATATATATAAATACTGGAGTGTGTTAGTATTTGGATATGTTTACCAGCTCCAGATGATTGTCAAATATTTGTTTCCTGTCTACAGTATGAATATTGAGGTAAAAATAATCATAACTTACATAAATTGCTCAAGACCTATTTCTCAGAGTTTTTATTCCAAGAGGAGGATGTCCTTAGACTATAAAAACTGGAAGAAGAGAAGTAGTTGTCCTGAGGGAGCATTTGTTCATAATGGGGAAAGATCCTGAATAGTGGGTGTGAGGGCAGATTTACTGATAAAAGATCTCAGTAAACTGCTTATTAACACCGTGTAGCTCAGCATCTATGTCGTGAGAGAAAGAGCTGGCCAAGCCATTGACTTTAAGAGGGCTTTAAACCTAACTTGAACCCCTAATTAGCACTGGCCAGTACAACACGTGCTCCTGTGTTACCAGATGGTACTTGTGCATCCCTGCAGTCTTCCCTACCATGTTGACTCTGATTGATTTCCATCTTTAAAGACCGTACTGTTGCATGGCCTCCCCTTTCACCACTGCAGCTGCATCTGTCCCTGTTGGAAAACGCAGATCAACAGAGGATGTTTGGAGTACCTGTTATGACGGCATGCATCTATACTGGGGAGAATAACAGCCATACCTTTCCTTTATGCTGATGTTGGCAAGGGGTGTTCTCTAGCACTGTGACATGATAGATGCTTATATATTTCTTTTGATTTGTCTCTATGGTAACAGACTGCCAAAAGAAGGGATCTGGTGTCTGGGAGCTCAGCCATGAGCATAGGGAAAATGGAGGATTATACCCCACCAGCAGGAAAGGCAAGCCCAAGGATAATTTACTTAAGCAGAGATTTATGGGTGGAAGACTGGAAATAAAATACCTACAACATAAGATGCTCGAGAAGAAGATATTCTCCCAGTTTTCGTTTGTCAGATGAAGGGTGAGTTGCAACATTTGTCTGCACCTCATAGAGAAAAGGACTGGGCGTTCTCCAGTCTCAACATTTGCTCTTATTGCTAATGCTTCGACACAAGTCCTAATGTTGCTTTGTGGGTGACCACCAATTTTTTCGCCTTTCTTCTACCTTTATCTTCTACTCCAGTCCATTCAGTGCATGGCAGTGCAAGCATACTTCTGGAAAATTCAGTTTGTTCATGGGTTTCTCCACTGGTTTGCTGTTTCAAGCTACAACAAGTTCAAACACCCTTGCTCACTTTTAGCTTTCTCTGTGATTCAGCCTCATACACTCCCTTTCATTTACTATGCCACGCTATCATCGCCTCCCTGCTTTGCAGTTGGGTTGTTGAGTTACATGTATATTCACACCTTGCAGTTTCTAGGTTGGGAAACAGTTCCAGCTGCATTTCAGGGTGAGAGCCAAACGTGCAACAGCTTTGCCTGTGCCTTCAAAGCTCAACATGAGAATTGTAGGAAACAACAGTGGAATATACAGCATATCAAATGTTTTAGGAACCATCGAAAATGAAAGCCAGAATTAGAAAATAAAAATGATGAAATGCAGAGGCCTTCTTTGTCTACTGTAGGCTACAAATTTATTTTCTGTTTGCAGCACTGCTAAGGCTATCCCAGCCACTGTGCAGGTTCATGGAAAACACGTGTGCGTGTGTATTGTGTGCACACATACATGATGAAGAGGGTTTGCTGTAGTATGGTAAGTATCAGTCTCTTCGATTTATTTTATGTGAAACTGACAATTTAAAGTATTTTAAGAGAAGGTACTTGTCTTTCACGTTCATTGCCTTTTTTTTTTTTCCTACACATAATAAATATTTAGAAAACCGTTCTTGTATTTCACAAGCATCTGCAGAATTGGGGCAGCATATTAACTGTGAATAATAAAAGATACAGAAAAAAAACACTTGTGAAATCATTCCTTTGAAGCTGAAATAAAGACATGGTTACACCCGGAGATTAATTATGAAAAACTGGATACTAATGCAGTGGCAATATGCATAGAGACTTTAATCCATTCAGCTGAGGAGGGAAGCATGGATGAGTTGAGGGGGAATATTTTTCTGTCTTAAAATGATCAAAGAACTTTAGTATATTTGCAGAAATTTGTGGAGACATATGACAGTCAGCGAGGGGAAGAAAGGGCGACAGTTTAAAATAAATAATGATATCAGATGAAACATGGAATGAACATACAAAAGATGGCAGGAATTTGCTCTGGAGGTTATGCAAAAATTCTGCAGCTTTGCAGAAAATAGTAAACTATGTGTTTCCTTATAAACTTCTCTCTTGATTTGTGGGAATCCAGTTGTTTTCAGCTTTCAGCATGACAGTTATAAAAATAGCACAATGTAAAAATAATGTACGTACAATAAAATGGTAAAAATGTCCAAGGCCTGTTCACTAAATGAGAATGCCAATGCTTGAGTTGGACTTTGTATATTTTCTTTTGGCTGTGAATTTCATGATTCATTTCATAGTTTTTCCCTACCCTTTCTGAAACCCCTGCACCAATAAGCCAGAGGTTCAGTCCTGGAGGAGAAAAATGAAGAAATGACAGGTTTGGACCGGACATGCATGTTTTTTAGGGAAAGAAATATTAAGAATGAGTAACGCATGCTTTTTTTTTTTTTAATTTTAATTTATTTTTATTATTAATATTTATTTATTTATTTATTTATTTATTTATTTTAACCTACCAACAACTCTGGTAAGCCTATGGTAAATCTGGAGACAACGATGTCTGGCAGAGCGCCCTGTCCTCCGTCCAAGATGAAGAGCCCCTTGTACCGCCCAGCTGGCTGGAGGCACCCAGCACCACTGCTCCAGCGCCCCGTGCCCCAATGCTCTCAGCCTGTGGCATGGCACTGGGCCCCCAGAGGCACTGCAGACCCCTGGGGTTCCTCCTTGGCTGCCTTCCGCTCTCAGGAAACTTTACCCTCAGGTTGTTCTCTCCATTCTAGGAAAGAACAAACGTTCCCTCTTCAGGGCCTTTCCTCCATCTCAGCCTTCACGAGTGACCTCGGGTTTCATTTCACTGCTGTGCCCTTGTGCTAGGAACCAGCTGTCAGAAAAAAGTGTATTTGGGATTTGTTAGTGTTTTTTTTTTTTTTTTTTTTCAGACCCAGGATTCATTACAAGTGATTATGCAAGAATAAGCCTCAAGGCTGTTATGTACGTAGAATGCTTCTGGCCTTTGCAGCTTCTCCCACCTCTGTATTTCTTCAGAAAAAGGAGAAAAAGCCAGATTAGATGATGAGGGTATAGTACAATTCTTACTTTTCTATATTTAAAGCATAACATGATCCAGTGACTGCTGAAGTAATGAATCACTGTGATTTACATATACAGGTCAGCGGAGGACATCAGCACACAGCTGAAAACATCCCCAAGCCTACACTCTCCTTTACTACTCCAATTCCAGCCAGATATGTGTGCATTCCTGTTACAGATCCTGTTAACCAGCTGCAGGCTGGGAGATGAGGAGGTCGCACTCCTCGTGGCCGGGAGGAGGCCTGGCAGCGAGGGCTCTGCTTGCTGCCCCAACCCACAGCCTGGCAGGGCAGGAGGTGCTCCCAGTTTATCCTCTGAGTTCCCTCAAAGCCAGCGCCAAGGTGAAGCCAGGAGCAGATCGGGGCTGCCGTCCAGGGGTCCGGGTGCTGGTGACACACACATACACTTTCTCCATTCCCCGGCCAAGTCATGTTTGAGGGAGCTGAGAAGTGGGACGGGCAGGCTGGTTTCCTTGGAAATGCTTTTGCTATAATTAAACCCAGCGGGGGGGTGTGGTGTAGAAGTGAAGGATTCCCCCCCCACCATTTCTGATCGAGGGTAAAAATAATCTATTTGCACCCTGGGCTGGAATATGGAGGAATCCACCGGGCTCGATCCCTGCTCCACATGCATGTGCCTGAGCGCTCGAGCATGTGTTGTCTGTACACGGAGCGATCGCTGGATGGCTCAGATATTGCCAATGTCCCTCTCGTAGCGCCGCGGCTGAGATCATGTTGTTGATCTTGTTTTACAGCAGCCCTGACTGTTGTGCAGAGTACAGAATGTTCCCTCCCGTGAACTGAGGTTGAACTTCTCCAGCCCACTTTGTTTCAGGAACCACGCAGATATACGGCTGGGGGGGGGGGGGGAGCAGGGGGGGAGGAAGGGAGGGGGAGCCAGTTTTAAAAAAAGCAAGAGGGGTGGAAGGGAGGAAGTTCCCAAAGGGTTTGTTTCATCTTAAGTATTTAGTTTTGTTTTTTTTTTTTAAGTTAAAAAAAACCACCACCACCACCACCAAAACAAGCAAAAAAACAAACAAAGCCAATCAGCATCAATAAATAAATATACTTTGAGGAAAGATGTAAAAAAAAGACAAGGCAAACCCACATTCACAGAAATAGATTTATGGCACTATTGTTTCTTTGACTGTATGTCATTGTTAAACGAGCACGTCCCTTTGCTTTGCTGCACCTCTCCCCCTGCCCTGAATGCCACACTTTAGTTCCTTTCCCAAAGGAAATTGAAAGTGTGTCTGGCTCCACCTGAGAGAGAAGAGGCCAAAGGTTTGACGGACACCTCACCTCTCCCCCACAGACGACTATTTTTTTTTTTTTTTGAGAGTACACCTTCAAAGCCGGTGTCTCTCAGAAGTTTTGTGTCACTGTGGTCCAGTTCTCAGGCCAGGCTGCGGGGGGCTGCCGGGACCAAAGGAGCCCGTGAAAGGAAGGTGTAGAGGAATAAATAAACCGAGGAGTTTCAGCCTGCAACAGGTGAGCACGCCAGCACCCTGAAGAGCCTTGCTGTCACTGGTGTGCTCCAGGGACTGCACTGCCACGGGCTGTCCTTATAAAAGGATTGTTGAAAGGAGTGACTGGATTAGCAGCACACTTGGGCATTCTTCTTGTTTAGTGCAGCCAGCCCCGTGCCAATCTTGGATCAAAATGAATCAGGAATCTCAGGAGACTTTGTTAGCTCCTTTGTATAATTTCTTGTATTTCATGCAAATCTCACACATTCATTGCTTTTGAGAGACTTTCTGCCTTTCTCTAATTTTCTTTCATATGGAGATCACAGAGTTAACCCGCTCACTCAATGTCTGTGTTCTTCGCAGTAGCTAATCTCACCACCTAGTCCAGTTTAACTAGCTTCTAATTTATTTCTCAGTACTGACTAGATACCATCTGCATATATTTTTTTTGGCAGCAAACTGGGATTTATATCACTACAATGTGTTATATCCGTGGTGTGTTCCACTCCATTAAGCACCTCATCAAATCCTTTAAGAATATTTTTTGTAGCCTGCTCAATAGCTAGATGATGCACCCTTTTGTGGTTTGCTGTTCAACCCCAGCGAGCTATAACTTTTTTTCCCCAAAACATAAGGTAATCTTAACTCTCAGATGTGGAAACATGCAAAAAAGTCCCCTCCAGTCTCACTTTGAAGTTAATTCCCTGTGTATTGCAAGGAAAGCTATACCATGCCCCCTCTGAAACTTGGGTAGGCTGCCTCCTGGAAGATGCCCCCTGACAGTGCAAGAACAAATTCCCAGGTAGCACATACTCAAAGCATAGCTCCAAAAATTGGTGAACCCGCAGCCCCATTTTGGTCTGCACTGTGCCCTTTGCCATCTGCTCCCCAGCTGTGCATTGGCAGCTGGTGCAGCCCATGGGTCAGAAGAAGGGTAGGCAGGGTGGAGGCATTATGTCTTCCTTGTTCTCTTTCCTCCACAGGAAACATGTCCTTGTCCCATGTCCCCATGATACTCTTTTCCCTCTCTTTCTCTTGTCTCATCTCAAAACTGCCCTTCCTTCTTATTTTCTCAGGTGCTAGCACCTAACACTGCTCTGCTCCTTGGCAGTTAATGTGGCTGCTTCACAGCCTGGTGCATTTTATCTTATCTGCAGCACTTCAGAGCTACATTAGCCCTCTCCCACTGTGCTTTGCCAGGCTGCTGTGATGTAGCTATCCAAGACCCATGCAAAAGTAATCCAAGGTCACTTCCTTTCTGTGAAATGGGGGTGAGCTGCTTTGCTCAGGCTGTGGACCAGGATGACGGACAGCTGTGGGCAGTTGTTACTGGGCAGCAGAGCAGAGTGGTTTCACAGGGAGGGAAGTGGATGGGTATACTTTGCAGGAGACCTCCTGAGCTTTTTGTGATGGTGGTCACCTTTAACTGATCCGTGTGCCGGATGTTCCCAAAACACAACGGTCTTTTCCCCCTTCAGCTACAGCACTAGCATCTGTGCAGCTCAACGGTGACTTGTGTCCTGGTTTCAGTTAGGACAGAGTTAATTTTCCTCCTAGTAGCTGGTAGGGTGCTATGTTTTGGATTAGGATGAGAAGAGAGCAGATAACATGCTGATGTTTTAATTGATGCAGAGCAGTGCTTACACCAAGCCTAGGACTTTTCAGCTTCTCTCTCTGTCCTGCCAGTGGGCAGGCTGGGGGTGCAGCAGGAGTTGGGAGGGGACAGACCCAGGACAGCTGGCCCAAAATGGCCAAAGGGGTATTCCATACCATCTGCCATCATGCTAAACAATATATAGGGGTGGCTGGCCGGGGTGGGGGGCCGGCTGCTCGGGGATAGGCTGGGCATCGGTCAGCGGGTGGTGAGCAATTGCAGTGTGCATCACTTGTTTTGTGCACATTATTATTAGTAGTACTATTACCATTATTATTATTATTATTATTATTATTATGTCTTAATAAACTGTCTTTATCTCAACTCACAGGCTTCACTTTCCCGTTTCTCTCCCCCACCCCAGAGAGGGAGGGGGGAGGGTGAGCGAACGGCTGTGTGGTGTTTAGCTGCCAGCCGGGTTAAACCACAACAACTTGGATCAGGGAGTTGATCTGTCTAAGAAGTGCTCTTTTCTGAGTTATTTTTTGTCCAGATTAGGACAGTGACCTGACCGAGCCCACAGACCGTGGGGTGTGGGAAGGAGAGGAACTGGAGATATGGCTAACAGAGGTAGGTCAGCCTTTTTTTCCCCTGTCTCATGTGTGTTTGAAGTGACCTACCTGGAACAAATCCGTAGGATGAATGAGGCTCTTTGGTGAGACACATTGGGCTACAGGCCATAAATTTGGGTTCCCGTTACTACACAGTGTTGAATGCAAGCCCCGCACACACACAAAAAAGTATGGTTTAAAACACACCTATCTATTTACTGGTTGCTAATTCAGCTTATCTACCTATCTCCTGACACTGCTCCCTGGCTCCTATGAAAGCTTCCTGGCTTTCCGTATGTTACAGAGCAGGTCAGCGTGCATAACAGAGCTATGGACTTGGCACAAAGACTAAAAGACTACTTTTTTTTTTTTTAGCTTTTTACACCACTTTGTGAAACAAGCTGGCTTTTATATTCTAACATTATGTGACGTGTGTCCTTGGTAATCTGGACTGTAGTTACATTGTGTTTGGAGACACTGCTCTGCAGGAAGTTCCACTTTAACTCTGTCTGCTGTAGAATTCATTAAGAACTGTTATTATTATTATTATTTTAGACTTCAAGATTTTCCCACTAGCTGCATCTTTTTAACTTTTATTTATTTATTTATTTATTTATTTTTTATTGGTGCCTCTTTGTAGTTTATGAAAACAGGGTCATGCCCTTGCAAAACATTTGTTTCATTACGTTCTTTGTACTTCTACTACTTGCAATGAGGTCTTTTTTTTTTTTTTTTTCCATCAGGGAGACTGTGATCACTTCTGTACTGGGAGATGGGATGGTATGTTTCTTTACACTTCTGGTCTGCCTTCATGAGCTTCTGTGCACACAGAAGCAAGGACAATTGCATGGACTTGGTGTTTCAGTGCTTTCCTCTTAGAATCTCAGTTTCCACAAAACCTGCAAAGGCCTAATAATCTTCACAGAACCATGGCCATTTGTCACAATAATTTTGCTTTGACCTGGCCATTGGCTACACTACAAACTAATTTAATCCCTAATTAATCCATTTGATAGCAGTTGAAATTCAGAAGACTTAGCCTTATTCATTGGGGTGACCCGGCATGTGACTGTTTCAAAGGCAATGTACCTTCTGCAAGTGAATTCTTGTGCATGGGTGGCAGGAGTCACCACTATTTTTTGAATAATCCCTTCCAGCAGTTTGCAATTTTCTCTGCACACCCATGGGAACAGATTATAGGTCTCCAAAAGCTCTGGGCTTGCAGCATGCAGCAGTGTGGAAGATTTAATTCTGAATCATTTTCTTTCAGTACCACCTTATCGGGCAATAACGGAAAGTGTTATGACCATTTCCAGCAATTTTGTCATGTTCTTTTCCAGTTTGGAAGTTGCAGAAAACTTATTTTTCTCCATTTTCAGTTGTTTTTGGTGCATTACTGTGCATTACTGAGTTGACACAAAAAAAGAATAGCTCCACTGTTGACTGTGAACTAATGTTACCATGCAAGATGAGGAGTGGAGGGCATTATCGTCAATTCATTTGATAATGACAGTTCACAATAGCCTATTACTTTTTCTACAGGCAGGACCTCCAGCCAGGTGGGATGAGCACTTCCTCAGTCATTGTGCTGCTGTCAGTCAGCACAAGGCAGACAATCTGACAGAAGACTTGGAGTTAGTCATCATTATGGTGATGACAACTGATGCTCTCCAGAGCAGCCAGGGAGGTGGAGGGTGATGCTGCCCTCCATGTATTAGAGCATAGATAAAAAAATAACCAGAAAGCAATGAAAACTGTGGAAAAGTCTAGATGAACAATGTTTGCTCTTGCCTTCTGTCTCTATCTACAGGTTCACCGATGTAAAATAATGAAAAGGTAATAATTTTTTATTTTTTTTTTTATTTTTTTACAGTCTTTCATCTGTGTCTGGAGAGGAAGCAGATGTATATTGTCAGCAGTCCCCAGACAGCGGCATTGTGGTCAGGGTGAACTCAGATACTGGGAATCCTGGAGGAATGCACACAGTGCAGCCTGCTTTGATGCGACTTGAAGACGAGAGCACCACGTCCTTCCTCCACCAGCATAGCTCTGTTCTGTCAGCTCCTGCCTCCCTCCTTGTGGGGTTCCAGCACTTCAATCAGTAACTGAGTGCTTCTCTGCTTTTCCTGGCCTTTCCTGGCTTTTTCATCCTTTGCAAGCTTGTCTGCTGTAGGCCCAAGTCAGAGCCTGATAGCTGTCTACAACTCCTCCCCCTCCACCTTGGGTTGTGGTTGCTGTCGTGGTTTTAATCGGGTGGGTGGCCGAGCTCCACCACAACCATTCTCTCACTCCCCCTCCTCAAAGAAGAACAGGGAGAAAATATAATGAAAAGGGCTCAAGGGTTGAGATAAGGACAGGGAAATTGCACAGTAATTATCGTGACGGGCCAAACAGACTCAGCATAGGGAGGCAGTAAGATTTATTGCTAATTACTAACAAGCTAGAGAAGTGAGAAACAAAGGAAAGAAACCAAAAGCACCTTCCCCCCATCCACCCTCTTCCACCTCCTCCCCCCGAGTGGCGCAGGGGAAGGGGGAATGGGGTTATGGTCAGTCTATAGCACTTCTTCTCCGCCGCTCTGTCTCGGTCACTCTCGTGCCCTGTGCTGTGGGGTCCCTCCCACGGGATGCAGTCCTTGCTGAACTGATCCTGCGTGGGCTGCCCACAGGCAGCAGCTCTTCAAGAGCTGCTCCAGATATGGGTCCCTACCACGGGGTCCATCCCTCAGGAGCAAACTGCTCCAACCTGGATCCCCCATCGGCAGCAGCTCCTGCCAGGTCACCTGCTCCTGCGTGGTCTCCTCTCCACAGGCTACAGCTCTGGCCCGGAATCTGCTCCAGCAGGGGTCTTCCACAGGCCGCAGCCTCCGTCAGTGCAGGTCCACCTGCTCCACCGTGGTCTCCTCCACGGGCTGCAGTGTGGAACCCTGCTCCACCATGGTACTCCATGGGCTGCAGGGGGACAGCCTGCTTCACCATGGTCCTCACCACAGGCCGCAGGGGACTTCCGCTTCCGTGCCTGGAGCACCTCTCCCCCTCCTTCTTCACTGGCCTTGGCGCCTGCAAGGCTGTTCCTCACTCCTCTCACTCTCCCAGCTGCTGTGTGGCGCAGCGTTTTTTTTTTCCCGTCTTAAATATGCTGTTACAGAGGCGCAAAACATTGCTTATTGGCTCAGCTTTGGTCAGCAGTGGGGCCCTTACCAAACATGGGGCAGCTTCTAGATCCTTCTCACAGAAGCCACCCCTATGGCCCCCTGCTACCAAAACCTTGCCACGTAAACCCACTACAGTTGGATAAGCCAAAGAATCAAGATTCATCAAGACCTAACAGTGTGAAATTTCATGTCAGTAATAGGGAATGCATGTATTATATTGTAATACGTGTATTAGGATGTTAAATACATGTGCCTGTACACATACACATCTATGTGCACCTAGGTTTTTTCATATATATGTGGAAAACATCCCTATCTCTATATCTACATGCAGGTATACTTTTGAGAACCTATAACTGACGACTTTAACATAGAACCATAGAATTAGAGAATGGTTTAGGCTGGAAAGGACCTTAAAGATCACCCTGTTCCAGCCTCCCAGGAAACAGGCAGGGACACCTCCCACCAGAACAGGTTGCTCAAAACCCCGTCCAGCCTGGCCTTGAACACCTCCAGGGATGGGGCATCCACAGCTTCTCTGGGCAGCCTGTGCCAGTGCCTCACCACCTTCAAGAAAAAGAATTTCTTTCTAATGTCTAATCTAAATCTACCCTCTTTTAGTTTAAATCTGTTAATCTGTTACTGTTTGTCATGTCAGGCCTAGCCTGCCTCCCTCCCTCCCTCCCTCCCTCCCTCCCTCCCTTCCTTCCTTCTTTCCTTCCTTCCTCCCTTCCTTCCTCCCTCCCTCCCTCCCTCCCTCCCTCCCTTCCTTCCTTCCTTCCTTCCTTCCTTCCTTCCTTCCTTCCTTCCTTCCTTCCTTCCTTCCTTCCTTCCTTCCTTCCTTCCTTCCTTCCTTCCTTCCTTCCTTCCTTCCTTCCTTCCTTCCTTCCTTCCTTCCTTCCTCCCTCCCTCCCTCCCTCCCTTCCTTCCTTCCTTCCTTCCTTCCTTCCTTCCTTCCTTCCTTCCTTCCTTGCTTCCTCCCTCCCTCCCTCCCTCCCTCCCTTCTCAGGAGGCCAAGCAGCATTACAGTTCGCCCTGAGGAAGCATGATACACAAATGTACCTAAGACCAAATTACATCTGGAGAAGGACAGTCAAAAATAGGGTTCAAGTTCTGATCCCCAAATACATTCAAACCTGGGTTTAGTGCCTAGGGTAGGAGAAAAAGGCTAGACCACACATAGAAATTCTGGATTCTGCTGCACTCCAAGCTTCTGGACTGTGTTTTTAACTGTTGAGATCAAAGGTTTTACCTGTGAGATCTGAAGCTTTTTAGCTCAAAGTGCTTTAAGAATACCTACTGTGGTGGGTTTTTGCTATCTACGGACTTAGAAAATAAACGTCTGATTTGAGATTCAGTTTGGTGGAAATCTGCAAGGCTAACTTTGATTTTGGTAGGATGGAATTTGATTTCTCTGTGTAGTTAAGTGGCTTTCATTTAGTTGAATGAAAGTGGTAAGAGCTCATTGAAAAGGCAAATACATTGAACAAAACGTCTTTCTAGTCCAGAGTGGGAAGGCAAACAGACCCCATTGCTATCTCAGGATGTATTACAATGGTGTGTTGTGGAGAGGTTTTGCAGGCCATGGTGGTAAAATGGGAATGGTTGCAGAAGTTTCTGGTAGAAGGAGAAAACCATTGGATGCTGAGGGCATCCCATCCCTGGATGATCTGGATGCCAAAAAGGAGTGCTTTGATTTTTGCTTGTTTAAAAGGAGTTGAGTTGGAGGTGGGCCTACTTTTGGGTAGCTTTTTCACATGCAGAGGATATGACTCATATTGGGAATGTAGTCTGTGATTTGAGTATAGATGAGTATTTTAGGAATATATGTGTATTTAGTAATGAAGGTATCTGGATATGTATCAGAGAAAAGGCTGTTTTTCTGAAATTTTGTGTTGAATTACCTGACATACATTTATTGCTTTTCAAAATGTTACACATATTTGAAGTGACAAATCAATAACACTAAAATATCGGAGGTTGTAACCCTATATTTGAATGGTTGTATTTGTATTTAAATGTTAAATTAGCAATTTTTTTTTTTTGATAAAACAGCTAAGTAGGCTTCTGTTGGTATCATTGATGGCCTAAAAGTTCAAATTTTACTCTAAAAAACCTTAGTAAATAACATTTTCTTGGCAGACATTCTGACATAAATGTTTCCATATGAATACATGTATCATCATGATTTTTTCTGAAACTCCTGGATACAAGTATAAGGACATTTTTCTTTTCTGCCAGGTTTGTTGAATATATAACGTATATTCTGTGAAATGTACATGAAACCAGACTTAACAAGTCTGGCAAAGCAGAATTTTCTTGTGACAAGTTCTTCATCCTGAGAAGAGGCTGCAACAGTCAGTAGGAACTGATACTGGTGGTGGTGGTACGGGTGTTGAAATTCAGGAAACTCACTCAAATGTCTGAATATGAATTTAGATGCCTAATTTTGAAATTCCTGGCTAAGAGTTAGTCAGCTTATGAATTTCTACAAGCCATACCATGGATCTGCAATGTCGAGTGGACTTTGAACTAAAGATGATTGACTTAGGGTGTTTATAATCTTTGACTTGTTTAGCAGAGCCATATGTGTAAAATAATAATTTTCTAATCACCTGGAGCTATTTTCCTTCTCTTTTGGTTGTAGATCACAAAGAAGTAGTTTTATTTATTTATTTATTTATTTTAGATTTAATTTGGCCAAGCCAGATGTTAAAGTAGTGATAGTTTACAAGTCTGGCTACTAGATTTGTGTCCTGCTTTTTCAGTGATCGTAGGTGGAAGAAGTTTCAAAGACATTTTTCTGGCAACCTCACAGAAGTTTTGAATAGAAGGTAGAAGAGTGACTGTCCATTTTTCTTCATTTCTGCTGAATTGTGCTGTCCAATAAGTTTATAATTATTTGCAGTTGCAGATAAAAGGAAGTTTGTCCTTGAAAATAAAGCTAATTTTGTATTTTTTTTTTTAAGAACAAAGAAAAGTCATTAAGACCTCCTTAACAGTCTTGCCCTATGATAGAGAAAACTCTTCTATGAAACAGATATACTCAGTAAACTGAACGAGTGACAAAGTATGCCTGAAAAAGAACAGATGGATCTATCCTAACTTTGATTTTTTTGCTTGTTTGTTTTGTTTTGTTTTATTTTGTTTTGTTTTTCCTGTCGCTGTTAAGGTTTCCCTTTTAAATTCCCAAGTTTCTCCTGTATCACTCAAACAGGACAGTCTGTACTAAGCTCCTCTGAGGGCTGACAAACAGGGAGAATAGAAATCCTTGCCTATTTAAATACCACATGAAGACAAAAACAAGATACAATGTCATTCACACAGCTATGGATAATAAGCACTGCAGGGACTTACACCGCTGGTAGAGCCCTCTCTGGGAGCAGTGCAGCTGTGTCCCCAGCTGCTTTTTGCTACCTTGCTGGATGCAGCTGCTGTGGTTGTTCTGTGCTTGCACTAGCACAGCATCTGGGAGCCTGAGGTGGCTGGGAGCTTATATTACAAGGGTGGGTAGGAAACAAGGAGACAAGTACAAGGAAGCAACCTGACAGCACCATACCACCCCACCAGCAACCCAGCTGGCTGAGTTTTCTGTGGGCATTTAGCCTTGCACAGGGCTTTGCAAGATTTCTGGTGGAGTCCTTCCCAGGGATAAAAGGCAGCATGTGAGGGAGGCTGGCTTTTTGACTGACTGGAGAAACAGAGGACAGGCAGGGGCATTTCAGTTTTTATTGGTAATGCCTTGGTCTTTATTAGTAAGGACAATTGTTCTCAGGGTAAACATCCCCCAGAGATGTACAGCAGTGACATGGAGCAGGATGAAACTCCTATAATCCAATGGAAAACTGTAAGTGACCAACTACATTACTTGAACATTCGTAAGCCTATGAGGCCAGATGGGATTTATCCAAAGGTACTGAAGGAGCTGGCAGAAGTGCTCACCAACCCACTTTTATGACAACCCCCTCCCCTGCTTAGTAGATGAGGGAAAGGCTGTAGATGTTGCTTACCTGGATTTTAGTAAAGTGTTTGGCATCATTTCCTACAGTGCTGTCCTGGAGAAACAGCCTCTTCATGGCTTGGGCAGGTGTACAGTTTGCTGGGTGAAGAAGTGGTGGGCTCAAACGGTCATAGAGAATGGAGTTCAACTCAGCTGGCAGCTGGCCAGCAGTGCCATTCCCCAGGGCTCGGTAAAGGGCCCAGTTCCTTTTAACATTTTTATCAATTAGCTGGATGAGGGGATCAAGTGCACCCTCAGTAAGTTTGCGGATGACACCAAGTTGTGCAGGAATGTTGACCTGCTTGAAGGCAGGAAGGTTTTGCAGAGGGATCTGGATAGGCTGGATTGCTGGGCCGTGTCCAGCCACAGATCAATCAATAGGGTTAAGTGATGGGTCCTGCACTTGGGTCATAACAACCCTGAGCAGCAGTTTAAGCCTGGGGAAGAGTGGCCAGAAAGCTGCCTGGCAGAAAAAGACCTGGGGGCACTGGCTGAGAGCTGGCTGAGTGTGAGCCAGCTGGGTGCCCAGGTGGACAAGAAAACCAACAGCATCCTGACCTGCATCAGGGATAGGGTGGCCAGCAGGACTAGGGAAATGGTTGTTCTCTTGTACCTGGCACTGGTGAGACTGCACCACAAATATTGTGCTCAGTTTTGCGCCCCTCACTGCAAGAAGGATATTGAGTTGTGTGAGTATGTGCAGAAAAGAACCGAAAACAGAACTCATGATGGAACTAGAAGATGGAACTTATGAGTGACTGAGGGAAATGTTTATTTTTCAGTCTGGAGAAGAGGGGCCTGAAGGGACACCTCTTTGCTCTATACAACTACCTGAAAGGAGGTCCCAGCAAGAAGACTTGGTCTCTTTTCTCACATGACAAGTGACAGGATGTAAGGAAAATCTCAGGTTGCAATGGCAGAGGTTTAGCTTGGACATTAGGAGGATTTTTTTCATGGAGAGTGTGGTCAAACATTGGAATGGGCTGCCCAGAGCAGTGGTGGATTCCTCATTCCTGGAGGTATTTAAGAGACATATGGACATGGCACTAAGGGATATTGTTGACTGATGGAGTGTAGTGATAGGACAAGGGGTAACAGCTTTAAACTAAAAGAGTGTAGGTTTACATGAGATATTCACAAGAAATGCCTCTCCACTCAGAGGGTGCAGAGGCACTGGAACAGGTTGCCCAGAGAAGCTGTGGATGCCCCATCCCTGGACGTATTTCAGGCCAGGCTGGATGGGGCTTTGGGCAGCCTGCTCTGGTGGGAGGTGTCCCTGTCCATGGGAGGGGGTTGGAACTGGATGACCTTTAAGGTCCCTTTCAGCCCAAACCATTCTGTGATTCTATGACCTGGTAGGTCAGGTGGCTGGTTGGACTTCATGATTTTGAAGGTCTTTTCCAACCTAAATGATTCTATGATTTTATGATTCTATGACATAAAAAACAAACGTGTTATCTAGAGTAAAGTGTATTAGCTACATCCACAACATATATTCCTGTCCTCTATTAGTCACTGTTAGTCACTGCTGAGAGCTTGTGTTGGCAGTGAGTCAAATTTTTCTCAGTTCAACAGATAGTTGCCCACTGTGCCCATTTGGATTTTGGAGTCTGTGAGGTTGTGGATTGCTTGAAGGTTAGAGTTAAACTCTCTCCATACCCACTGTGGTGTTTTTTACTGAAGTTCATAATTTTGCAGAGCAGTAACCTGGAGGAAGGTGCAGCCCCCCGTTCTGCTGATGGATAAGATCAGATGCTTTCAGTACAGGCTATTATTTTAAACCAGGTTATAAATTAAAGAGGTCACAAACAACTTGAAAGTCAGATTTTCCTTCTGACACACTTTTCCATATTTCTGCAGATAAAAGACATGACTCTTTCAGCTGCTCAAGCAGCTGTGCTGCTTTGTTAACATTTCTGTGTAAGGTGTAGCATGTAGATTAATTTCCCTTTGACTTTTTCCTCAGGGTAGTGTGTTAGCTTTTACGTGGGTCTTTCACAGCAGTGCAAGGGTAAAGGGGCATTCAGGAGCTACTGAGTCTTAAAAATTAATTATAATAGTTCAAAAACTAAATTTTGAGTTATCAATCACCTTATGGAGTCTGTGTATTGCATAAGTTAAATGCCGGTCTAATTCTTGTCTTTTTTAACCTAGTAAGTCAGGATTAGTACCACTGAAGAGAAATGAAATATAACTCTTGTGAAGTTAAAGGTAGACAAGAGACCTCTTAGGCATATTCCCTTTCATATTTTTGGCATCATGGAGAGCCTTCACTATTTAGCAATTCATGTAAACTGCTAGAAGCTCAGAAACAGTATTTTTGCTGAGGAAACCATCTTTCAGCTGTCAGGCCATCTCTGGCATCTGAGAGGGAAGACACAGGGACAAGGATGTATGGTGCGCAGGGGCGGGAAGTGGTAGGCTGGGAGCTGCCCTGGGGCAGGCACTGGGACACTGTTGGTGGGGAGCGGGCACCCCCTCTGTGGCTGGCTGGGGAATGGGAATGACTTAGTCCCTGTGCTCCTGGCTGCCAGCCCTGTGGGTGACACCGGCTGCCACCCCTCACTCCTTCAGTTCAAGCACAGAGCTGCCACATTAGAAGCTCCAGCTCCACTATGGTCTAGTACAAATACACGAGGAGTACCTGGTGGGGCAGAATGGGTGGGTTGTTCTTTTCTTTTAGGAAAACTGCAAACAGTTTAAGGTCCCAAGCTGCTAATATTAATCTTTGGAAGTTGCACATTCAGAAGTTGAGAAAGGTTGCCTTTGCAGGTGCCCATTCAACCTCAATTAGACCCCTGAGGCTTGTGTGTTCAGCAGTCTGTAATTATATGACTACATACCATCCTATCCACAGAATTTTTACTCAGTGCACAGGATGGAATTTCTTTGGGGATGAATAATCAATAAAAAGGTGTGTGGTACAAAGGAATAAATATTTTTTTTTTTTCTGTAGGAATCAGATTTTGTTTCTTTCCAAAGTCTGTAGAAAGACAATTAGTATCTAACAACCCCTTATACATGGAAAAATATATTCGTACTTTGGTGTTTTTTTATTATTATTATTTTTTTTTGAAAAAAAATTTCTTCTCAAATGGGAATGAGACTTATCAGTTATCTGTTATCTTTTTTTTTTTTATCTTTCTTTTTTTTTTTTTTTTTTTTTTAATAAATAATTTAGTTACCAAGGAACAGAAATAGTATTTTGGCTTGCTGGTTGCCTGAGTTTAATTTTGATTCTTCCTGCAGGCACACACTGATGATGACAAAGCCCTTTCAGCCCTGGTGCCATTAGGTAGGGGACTGTGAATCCTCTCTTCCTTTGCCTGCTTCACAAAGAGGTGGAGGAGGCAGAGGGGGAGCTCAGCCTTGGCAGCTGAGCAGGCAGATGTCAGTATGCTCAGACAGGGAGGAAAATTTTCTGGTTTTAGGTGGGCTGTTGAAGAAGGATTGTTTTGGCTTCCGTAGCTTTTCTGCATCCTAAGTTATGGTATTTTCTGTCACAAAATACTTCCCAGTGGAAAGCTTCAAGTCAATGGTCATTGCCATGAAGGAATAGAAAAGAAAATATGAAGGAGAAATGTTCACTGAAGGACGGGGCTTTGTCACCATTTTTGCCACAAAGTTCTAATGGATTTTGGTTAAGTTATTTCAATTAGAATTCTGACTGCCACTAAATGTCTCTCATTTTCCAGATACCTGACCTGAGGCTATTTTCGAAGGCAGCGTATGCTCACAGCTGTAAAAAATCTATCAAGATTATCTCAAATGGATAACGTTCAGTATAAAACATGTTAGATGGCAAATTTTTCAAATTGAGTTTCCACCATTACAAACCGTTTTGTAAACTGAGATTATCGACACTTAGTCACGTCAGAGTTATTGCAGAAATAAATTAATTCATAAGTATGTAAAAACATTTGTTAATTTAGCAACGACTATTACAGAAACCCCCAAAATGAAATTGAAAGTTGATCTTAAAAAGTAGGAGCATAAGGCATGGATTGGTGAGAAAACAACGTAGATGCTCACCAATTTAAACCAATCCTGGGGAGGAAGAATACAATAGTATTTGAATATGTAAATAAATTTATCACTTTGTGCAGAAAGAGAATGCATAGATGACCTTTATTTTGTTAAGATTTTAGGGCTTTGCAACATTAATCCTGCTTTTTATTATAGGATATAAAGAAACTGAGGATTGTTACTAGAGTTCCCTGTACCTTCAAAATATAATGAAAGAAATTATAGTGTTCATTTTACCAGTTAGAATTTTAAGAGACCTGAGAGTTGTGCAGGAACCAGTGACCTGCTTGTATTGAAACAGGCTTGTTGTGCAGACCCCATAGTGAGCTAGACGGATAGCTGACGAATGTCAATAAATATCTGCTTACAATTTAAGTAACTTTGGTGAGTGTGTGACCCTTTTGAATAACTTTGATAACTAAATTACAAAAATACTGGCTGAAGGAGCAAAGCTCAGCTCTTTAATTATTCTGATATTAAAGCACCCATGAAGGTACTAAACATCTTTGTGCTAAACATATTTAGGTGCTAAACATCTTTGAATGTTTGATCCTGAGTCACAGACTGATTAAATAGAAGTAGAAATATTATCTTCTTATTGTCTAGACTTGAGTGGGGAGAAGACTGGCTTTTTCCTGCCACCTAAATACCTGTGTGTTTCAAGTGTACTAAGAAGTGAATTTTCCTTGAAGCCTTAATTGAAGCAGTGGTTCAAGTGCTAATTGCAAACTCTTTACAAGACATGCTTCAAATTCATGTGTACAAGAAATAATTTCCCCCCAAAAAAGGATTTAGATATACTCCAGTTTGTCAGAGTACCTAAAATGTCCTGGTCTCTTATTATCTGGTCAGAGAGAAAGAACTGCTGGTGAATAATCAAAAACAAAGAAAGCATTTTCTAAATATTTGACAGATAGTTCAGGCAGATAGTAGATCTGAGAAGACTAATACAACTTCATGTTCACTAACAGATGTGAATTTCATCAAGACCATTTATTGTATTATTGAAAAATATGGACCTCAAATGTTACAATCATGTAAAGCTTGTTTGAGATTTCTTTTTTCTTGTAAGACTATATAGGGCATTGCTCTTCCTGTCTTTTAGTTATTTGCCCATTTTCCAGTGCTTTTTTGAAAAAATAAAGTGAAAGTTTTCAAGATGTATGATCAATTTTATGACATTATTCAAATCTTGTTTGTTTGATTGTTTATATATTTTTTTCTTCTACAAAAGCAGTTAAGGTGCCTGCAGAAGTACATGGATGTGTCAGTGCTTTTACAGGAGAGAGAGAAGGTCTGGGTTGGGGGCACTGCAGAATATTTGACCAGAAAATTGCAGGGAAGAACGGCGGGATCTGTGAGTGGCATGACCCTTTCAGCTGGTGTTCATAATCTACAGTCTGTACAGAAAAAGGTACATAGCTCAGAAAACTCACAGGACCGTACATGGACCAGACACTGGTGCAGATGACAACAGTTAGGGCACTGTCAGTGGCCTGTGAAGCACTCACTCAGCACAATTGTACTCCTGTGCATCAAAATCCAAGTAAATCTATGCCAAAAAAAGATAATCAGCAATCTGCTTAATGAGGCCCTGTGATGCCACAAGTGGTGGTGCACATTAGTGGCTCTGGAAGAAGTGAATGCATCTTAATCAACAACATGGTGGGAAGCCAGCTGCAAGGATTGCCTGTACCCACAGACAGGTACCTGAAGCCGTGGGACTCCAATTGCAACTGCAAGTTAGTGTATTGCTCTCAGGGAGTACCTTTAAATTAGGGTTTATTCAAATTTCCTCTTTAACAAGTACTTAACTCTTTTGTTACAGATTGCTATTTCTGCCTTGGGCCTTTGGTTTGGAAGATTTTTATTTATATATTTTAACGGCACTGCCCCTCTGAAAGCCAACTGTGGCATTTGTTATGCCCTCATTTACAACAACAATAACCATTCGTTTTATAGCAAATGGCCTGTGAACTCAGCACCTCACCTGTTGAAGCCCCGAAGCTTGCTTAATCACAATTTAGTACCTCCTTGTACCACGCAGTGCCCGCTGCTAGCAGGTGAACCACTGGTCTGGGATGATTCAGCTTGTCCTTGTTGGAAGATGGTAGATAATCATGGCTTCTCTTGTACTTAACCATTGCTACAGCTAGCTGAAATTATTGCAGTGTGTGGTGCACAGCTATAGCTGCAATTTCACCCGAAGCCTGCCCCAGCTCCTGCGTCACCCAAAGCTGCCAGGAGAAAAGGTGGCAGCTGGCAGGCTGAGTTCACCCCTGCATCAGAGGTGGCCTCACCAAGTGCAGTCTGACTCTCTGTGCTATCTGTGTGTGCGGCAGCCATGGGATAGCAGGTGTCAATGGGTAAGTGTTCTAGTTCTTTTATTTCCAAGACTGGGCTGGGGAAATCACATGGAAATGCTGAATGAAGGGGGCTTATGTCCTTAACTTTTCATTGATTGCAGCTCTGACTAATCATTTGCTATGAATCACTACCATTTTTGTGCACAGGTAGGCTTTAGGAGGTTTGGAAAGGTGGCTATCAATACTAATGGCAGCAAAAGTAGTATGTTTCTGGAGCGTGCTGCTGTAACAGGAATAAAAGCCAATTATAAATCCGTTTCTTACAGCCCTGATTACTAGGACTGTAGTGCTGGCAGCTAGGGCAGTGTTTTGGCCTGATACTCTTAACAATAGCTTTTACACAGAAATTCAGAGCTGTTAAGTTGCCCTGTGTTATTGAAGAAGGGATAAAAAACCTTTCATGCAGCTACTATGTAAATTCTGATGAATCATTGCAGCCTACAGGGTTTATGAACAACCAGCATATATGACAAGTGGGCAGAAATAAATATTTTTATTTTATTTTCTGTAGAAAGACATAAGAAATGTAAAGCTGATACATCCTATTAAGGCAAAATTTGAGGCAGCTATTACTCACGTGATTTTAGACACTCCTTTACTTGGAGCAGAGAGCCATCACCACCCATCACACTATGTATTGCTGGCTCAGGGTGGTTTCATTTGTTGTATCAAGTTTTGCTTCTAGTCATTTAAGCATGCAGTCTGGGTAACTTGGTTGCTTCAATGGAGAAGGCAGTTGACCAGTTTGGGCTTAGCCAATGTGAGACTTCAGTCTTCTCAGTATCTGTTTCTCCGTGTGTTTGCATTTTTGATGCTCTGTTCAGAAAACATGAACACTGATGTTCCTTTCGCTCCATGACTTTTTCTTTATTTAATGATAAGTTTATTTCTCAAAGTTTTGTTTTATTTGAGTAGTAAAAATACTCCTTTCGATCTTTACATTCCTGTCAGGTGGTCACTTTCAGCAAGGTTTATTTATTATTCATATACACATAGTTACTCCTGGCTTGGACATGCTCACTCTGCTCCCATTTCCATTGAGCTATGGCTGCTCTACTTACCACAGTGGGAACATGAGCTGGTTCACAGCAATGTAACAGAGGTTGCTTAATATTTCTGAATGTTCATTTAGTACTGTTTATTTTTTATTTTTTGAGATGGAGTGGGTAGAGCTTAGATCTGGCTTCAGAGGTTTCAGAAGAACAGACCAGGCAGAGATTGCCAAGGTATATATATTTTTAAAATCATGGGTAGTCTTACTTTATTATTATTGTTGTTGTTGTTGTTGTTATTTTTTTTTTTTTAATTTTTAGTGCAATAGCAGTTGTGGTATAGGTGGTCCTATGCTGTTCAGAGCCGTGAGAGAAACAAACCTGGGAGTCTTGTGATTGCTGAGACACTTTGAGACGCTTGTGTGAAGGCGGCAGTCATTGGATTTCCTCTGTATCAGCTTTTGCACTACATTAAATAGGAAGGAGTAGAAAGAAGGTAGCAGAAGATCCATCCTAAGTTCCAGATTAATTGACTGACTGAAGTTGTGACATTGCCACAGTAGGGGATTAATATCTTTAATGTTATTTTTCACAATTTCCAGTGCTTTCCCCTGTGTGATATTTCTGTTGGCGGATGTGAAACAAGGATATGGTGGCTTAGCACCAGATCACCAAAACAGCATAATGGTATGGCCACTTGAAGCTAGATCGATAGATGCTCAGCTCCTGCCTAATGCAGTAGGTGCTTAAAGTTTCTAACGGCCCACATTTTCCCATAGTCCCTTGGGAGATACATACCCCGTACTTTCTACGCATGATTTTGCCAAACAGCCGTGGGCTTAGCTGATGTATGAAACCTCTTTTGGAATCATTAAACAGGTTTCCCCCTCTCTCTGCCTTTTTCTTTTGCTCTCCAAGCCCAGGAGGCTTAAAATAGGTCAACTCAGAACATGCCTAATAAAACAGGGAGCAAGAGAAACAGCTGGTTATGTCATCAGTGTCCCCTTCTATTATACAGCATATAAAAAGCACTCTGAACTTTGAAAGATTTCCCACATTTTATGATCCTTTCTCTGCCTGACACTCTTCAAACTGCACTGGGGGAATGCCTTAACCTAGCTTTGCTCTTAACCTAGCTTTGCTCTGAGCTTTGGAGCCCTATGGCTCAATGAGCAGCTTCAAACAGTCTCCTGGCTGAGGGTGGTTTGCCCAGGAATACTCACAGATGGAAAAGTCATTAACTGCTCCCTGGGGAGGCGGGAGAATAGGATTTGTCTGTTGAGAGGACTTAGAGGAGAGATTGTACCCAATTTTCCTGTATGAATATTGCAAAAAGAAGTGTTCTTGGTAGCGAAGGGTGAACATAGCATGAACACATTTTTTCCTACTTGTCTAAGGGAACAGAAGGACAGATGCAGAATTGCTCTGTCAGGGGGACTGAGGTTCTAATTAGGGACCTGATTTTTCAGGAGATTTGTTGTTATAGAGTCCTCTGCATGTTCAGAGGGTTCCCACTGATTTCTATCTGTCCTGTGTGATCAGCCCTATGGCACACAAACAAACCAACCCAAAAATTCAGAAAATGAGAAGGACACAATAATTATCACATCACCTTGAAGTTCTTCAGGAATGTTGTTTTCTGATTAACAACTCCCAAAGACAGTGTGCCACAGTCTAAGATAGCAGCCAGTTGCCTGGTGTGTGGTCAGTACAATACAGTTGACTTTCTGATGCTCCTCACCTTGATAGATGTGCAAAAGCCCCTTAATGGAAAAAGCTCTTCACACAGACAACCTTCCTCCCTCCAGGCTTTCTGCGCCCAGGCCCACTGTAAAGCCAGAGCAGGTTTTTGTCATGGAAGGTTTTGTGTCTAAAGTGGTGTACTATTATGTGATTTTTTTTTTTTTTTTAATATCACACTCTCCAGTGTCTGCTGTGCAGAACTCTGTTATGGGAAATAATTTAATAAAGAATTGTAGTGAGAATCCTCCTGTTTCTGCTTTTGGTGGCTGGTTCCAAAAAGGCATCCAATATCCCAGTGCTGCAGGTGTAAGTAAGTCGTCATCAGTTCTGCATGGGTACAAAATATCTGTAGGTTATATCTGTTAAAATAAAATAAAATGAAAAATAATAGTAATAAAAAAACTCCACATTGTTACTCATTGATTTTAAAGTATACATGCAAAATTCAGATTTTTTTTTTGATTGTTTATTTTTTCATTTGTTTGTGTTTAGTATGAGTAAGTTTTTTGTTGTTTGTTTGTTTTTCATTTGTTTCCCTGGTTACCTTTACCTCCAGCCAGGAATCATACCAGAAAACTTCAATCTTAACAATTACAATGTTTAGCAACATTCTGAACAATTAAAACATGACTAAAGTTGCCTGACATTTCCATTTATAAGAAATAATATTACCATCCCCATATATGATTAAGTTTCAAACTGCAGATACTTTCCACATAAGGAGTTATGCTATTTATGCAATTCTTTTCATGTTGGACTTAGAGAAATTGTGATTGTGGGTAACACAAATAGATCAGGCACTCTGCTTCTTCCTCCAAAAACCACTTGTTAGCATAGTGCCAGGTCTACCTACAACAGAGCCCCAAGGATTTATTTCAGAGGGCTTCCCACTTCAACCTACCCGTGTTCACAGTCCTAATTGGTAGTACATGCCAACCAAAGTTCAGGGTGGCTTGGTCAGTTTTGGTTACAGCCGGGGCCTGCCTGGGCACTGCTGGTCCCCCGTGGCTCCTGCACCGCCTGGGCCTTCAATAAGGGATGCTTCAAGCGGCTGTCCTGGGGCAAGCTGTGAATCTCGCTCTTTCCTTTGTCCCTAAGGCCCTCAGTTCCCTTATTTCGAGTCACAGAAATGCTGTCAGCGTGGGTGCCTCTCGGATGAGAAACAGTGACATCCAGCGGCCACTGGGACAGAAATGTCACCGTGTCCCAGAGCCGCTGTCGGGACGGTGCGGCGAGCAGGGACCCTCGCGTCTTGGGAGGGGGGAAAAACCAGCGGAGAAAGGTTTGAAATGCTGTGAGTGCCTGTGCTTTACCATGCAGGACACACGCTTTCCTCCATCCTGCTCTTGAAGGCTGCTAGCTTCCAGTGTACATAACTTTAGACACAGGTGGAGCAAGCCAATTTGCCCCTTTCGAATTAGGAAGCTATCCAGATTTGCAGACAGCAGTACTTCACATGACATGTTGCTGTTAATGCAACTTGGATCCTAGGCTCTACTCAGCATAGGAGAGTAAACTGGCGAGTCAGCTGGACCTGCTTGCCCTTAACACCTCGTTACGAGGTGTAGTGGTCACCCCCGAGTGTCCCGTAGCCATCGGGGTGTGGGACCTGGTTCTTGCACAGCACTGCATAACACTGACCTTCCTCACAACTGGGCTGCTCATTTCCATCTGCACCTCAGCCTCCGCTGCAAGTGCTTTGCCTCATTTGTGTCGAACTAGCGTTTCTCTTAAAACATGATAAAATATAACATTTTGATTATGGTGTTAACTCCACCAGCAGAGAAAGAAACGGATATATATATATATATTTTTTTAATAAAGGCCAGGCAAAAGTCTTAGCCATTTCTGCAACATGAAAACATTATTAGGACAGTTTAAACAAATAATACATGCTGTACAATATTTTCTATCATAGTGTACACTCTGGAAAATGTTCATGTAAAAAAGAAATTCCAGTGCCAAATTTCAACAGTACAGTAACTCTTCATGTTGGTTGTCTTCATTTTTTAATTAATAGTTTTTTAGTGTATAATTATTCTGTGCAACCTCATCTGAACTGAAAAAATGCATGGCTAACTTCCTGGTGCACCCAGAACTAACTTCTCAGTAAAACTGAATCTTCAGTGTCTGCTTCATATTGAGCCCTTTTTGATCCATAAGTTGTTGCTCTGCACTTGATTTTTATTTTATTTGCTTGTTTGTCTGTTTGCTATAGGATTTGTACTGTTAAAGTACTTTTTTTTTGTTGTTTTGTTTAGTTTTTTAATCACACCCTTGACCTTCATTTTGGACTAAAATTATTTGTTAAGACTTACCTAGCATGGACCTGTATGTTATAGTTCACTTACTGATGTAGTTCCACCACATCTCAGAAGGGAAGGAACAGGAGAGAACAGGAGCACAGAAAATCCTCTGGTTTCCAACCTCTACTTAGCCTAGAACTAAGGCCCCATGCTGAAACTGCTCAGGTGCTGCACAGCACTGTTTCCTCCACTGTCTCAAACAAAATTGAGACATAGATTAAGGTTTTTTTTTTTTTTTTTAATCAGTGGCCAGTGAGTAGCATCAGTTGCTGTTATTGAGAAGAACTTGTTTTCCCATCAATGTCCACTGTGCCTTATGGCCTGAAAAGACCCAGATATTTTAGAAGGGATTGTTTGGACTAAGGTAGTCTTAGTTTATTTTCTAGACTTATTGATAAATCAAGCAAGCATATAAAAGTTAGGGATAAATGTTTAAAGGACTGCAGTGGTAATGAAGACCCTAGCTATGGCTCTACATAGTGAGGAAAAGGAAAGGGAAAGAGAAAGGGAATTACATTGTGATGCCCTTTCCAAGATGTCTGCTGCCACTCCTGTCTGTCTGGGGTGGAGATGAAGGCAGTCTGTTCTGGTTAGAAAGCCAAAATGCTTCAGGAAGAAAATGAACTTCATGGGAACTGGGAAACAGGTCACATTTTCTTAATCTTTGGCCCGCTCCTGCAACAGGGCAGCTATTCACCATCCCTTAGATAAGACTGGAGCAAACAGACAGAACGTCTTTTCAGATATTTATCAAAAGCCACTCAACAGCCCCACTGAGAAGGGGACTGTTCATTCAGTAATAAGCACAAATTAATCATTGTAGCTCTAAGTTATATGCCTAAGTTATGATTCTCTGATGAACATACTACAGTATTAGTAAAATAGCATTGTAGAAATGGGTTACTCATGAACTAACCCTATTACTATTTTCAGAGATAATGTGTAGTTCCTGAAACATCCTCTATGGGAAGAAGCAGGTTCTAGCTACATAGCATGACTGATGTGAATTTTAGAGTTCATTGTTCATATTTTCTGTTAAGTAGACTGTTTCCTTTCTCCTGCCCCTAGATTATAATACAGTTACTGTAGTTCAGCAGCTGTGGGTTAGAACTCAAGTTTGAGTGTGACTCCTATTTTTAAGGACTGTTTTTTGTTTTTTTTTTTTTTAATTCAACCATATTTACTATTTTTACTGATATTTCCAGAAGATTTGATTTTTGGCAAAAGATGTATATTAAATTTCAAAATTTTCATTAACAGATAGTGCTTGGCAGTTGAATTTTTGTAATCTTTCAAATAAAGGAAAAGTAGATTATTTGTTAACATTTTCAGCTAATGTTTCAGAACCTCAGCATGTTTTTTTTTTTTTTTTTTTTCCCGAGGTTGTTAAAAAAAAATTCTAGCTTTACACACTGAGAACCAAAATCACCAGAATATTTTGTGAGGATAATTCTGTGTCTTTCACAGCTGCTTCAATGATGTGCATGAGACTGTTTAACATTTGGCTATCCGTTTATGTTATAAGGAAAGGTGTGGCAAAAAAAATAAGTTTTTGAAGGTGGTAGGCTCTTTATCTAAGGTATCTCTATCTCTGTCTAAGGTATGTTTCTCTAGCTGTCTGAATAGCTGTCAAACTTCTTGTTTTGAAATGCACACTAGCAAAGGCCATTTTTTTCATAGATCTTAACCCACCCTTAGCTCTCTGCAGCAGTTGCCTGTATTTGCAGTTGGATATCTGTTCATGGGCTGCTATTGTTATTTTGCACGACCATACTACAGTAACCTTCCCTTAGATACTAATTGTCATTATTGTTTCATAAAATTCTGCAACTACTCATGCTGCAATCAATTATTTGAAAATTTCATAATCACAAAATTTTGGAATTTTATAATTTTTTTCATTGTTGTTCCAGAAATATAAACAGGGTCAAATTTGAGGTTGATATGCAAAGACTGTGAAGATGTAGAAGCATTTCTATACCCTAAGTTTTTGCTGTATTCAGTTGTGAGGATAACAAATCAGGGTTGAATGTCACGGTCAACTTCAAATGGAGTTCTTTGCCATTATGTGTTAACTAGAGTAAAAGATACCAGGCCACTGCCCTATAAGCAATAGGAGTGCGGCTTGTGGGCTTTAAAATCAAGTCATCACTTTCTACAGGCATATACTAACTGTCTGAATTCAGATGAAGGTTTTTCCTGTGAAAAATCTCAGGAGGGACCAGGTGCATAGTGTTACCTGGAAAGAAACTGTCTTGCACAGATCTGTGTGCATATGTGTGTGTGTAAGGCTTCAAAGCTCCTACAGTCTTTACTGAATGGCACTCTAGGAGAAAGGATTAGATAAAATCTGATTAAGGAATTTATCATTTCCTTCTGAGAAATCTGAAATAAAGAACACCTTTCTGAACCATTCCCCTCCTGAAGTGTGACTGATTTGTGCAGAACTACCCTGAGTATCTGATACATTTGTGTTCAATGGGATATTTGTTTCCTGTGTCTCTTTTGCTTTTAGTTAAAATACATATTATCCCAGTGAAGAGTCACTTGCCGAAGGAGCAGATCCTGACCTTGACTTACTTTGTGTGAGTGCCTCTTTTTTCCAGCATTTTTGTGAAGAAATACCAGGGCTGGTTGTAGAGCAGCATGAAGACAGAGGTAATGACTTTTCTTGAAGAAGCTGAGATACAAGTTCAGAGGAGGTCATGGGTACTTGTGGCTTCCTTGGTTTCTGTTGTTTTCAATGAACCTTCTTTAGCTACAAGAGCCAATGATGCCACCCATCTGGGTAGTGTGCCATACAAATGAGTGTGTTTCTTCACGACTGTGTGGAAGCAACTTAGAGTGGACCTGCAATCAATACTTACATCTCCCAGCTTGCTGAAGTGGTAGCTGTAAATAAAAGAAACTATCACTTCTTTTCAACAAAGACATCAAGATGTCTGTCTGTCTGGGTTCAAACTTGGGTCTGATAATGACCAGGAGAAGGGATACCTGAATGACAGCCCATCTCAGAGGTAGAAGTAACTTAGAACATTCAAAGTGTCCGTGTGCAAGGCAGCAAACCATTTTTTTTTCTTTTTTTTAAAGCTGTTAAGTTAGAACTAGAGCATTGGGAGGTCTTAGAGAAAAGCAGTTTCCATCACACTGCTGTTTTATTGCTCTGAAGTAAATGACCATGAATAAATGTACCAGTAAGTACAGATGTTTTGAACTACGTCTTTTCTTTTATTGCAAAACAATTGTTACAGAAATTTCAGAAAGTTCTACTGTAGTAATTGCCAACTTCTGCTTTTTATTACATATCTAAACACAGTCTAAAAGTGCATTGTGAATCCAGTAGACCTTTGGAAAATACCATTTTCCCTAGTGATATACATTTAGACAAATCATACTTGAAAAGCTTCATATTAGTAGGAATTTGTTTAAAATGACATTTTAATCATTTTTTCTCCCTTTATAAATGATTGTTATACACTTACAAATGATAACCCAAATAATAAACGATTAAATAGCTATTAGTATAGTATATTGCAAACACTGTTCCAGACAGCAGTAGCAGCATATAGACTCTCCTCATGTACAACAACTGCAGTGGTGGAAGAAGAATATAACTTTAATATAATTTACTCTTGTGAAGGCATAAAATTGTATTTCACAGCCAATTCCCACTTCTGCCCCCCTCCCCCTCCCTACCAAATACTACAATAAACAAGACTTATCACTTCCCTGCAGCAGAAACAGCAGCAATTTCATAATCAAACATTTTTCTTAATCCCTTTTTTTTGAAATAAGTACTCTGTGGCTCTATGATAGATCTGAAAGCATATAGCAAAAATAAATAGGTTAGAGACTTTCACAACTGCTCTGGCTCAATGGCTCAGTCATTAGACTGGCCACCTGATGATGACTTAGGATAAGCTGTGCCATGACTCAAAGTAATATAGAGATAGCAGAATAAATCCATTCTCTGACAAATGTCAGAGTAACTCCTTAGAATTTTTTTTTTCATCAGATTTGCATCAGCAGTGATAAGACCATAACTGTAGTCAATATTGCAGAAGAGAAAATCATATTACCTATAGTGTTGACCCTGTGATTAGCTATAAACCTGCATAACTCTTACTGGGGTGCAGACAGTTGGTCCCTCCACATTCAGCACTAGTGTTTCTATGCAAAAGTGTGGCAAGGCCAGTGAATACCATCCAGAGTAATGCAGTGTTTCCTTATATAAGCAGACACCTCAATGCTTTACTTCTGCCCAGTTTGGACTATGCTGTTGTTTAAAGTGGATGAGGGAAAATTAATGCTATAAAGCTTTCCTATTTCTTTTGAAGAAGGTGATCTATACATGACATCATTTAACAGAACTGAAAATGTTGTCTTTTTTGAAACAATTGTGAATATTTGTGCAAAAATGCAAATATACTATTATTTTGAAGCAGGGGGGAGACTCACAACTACCTAAGTATTCCTAGGGAAATCCAGGAATGACAAGCTCACATTTTCCCTTCTGGTGATTATCAAATCCTCTTAACTGTATAACCTGAGCAACATAACAAGACATTTATGCTTGTTTTAAAAATTTGCACCATGAGTTTATAGATAATTTTGTTTCACTGGCTCACTCTAAACTAATACCTTTGACAAATTCTGTTCCCAGGACAAAGATACTTGTTTGTTCCGACTGCAGTCATTGGACTAAGGCTGTGTGCTGCTACCAGCACATTTTTTTAGTAGTTAAATGTGTAGTTGCATTTTCCACATGCTGACAGTTTCTAGGAAACAAATCATTTTCTTCTCTTACAAAAAATATACCTAACTAAGATATTTATCCCCTGACAAAAGGCTATCCATTCCACAAAAGGTACAAATCATTTTTTTTTTTTTTTTTACCAAAAATCTATAAATGGAAAATGAAAAAAAGCGGTCTATATTTGGAACCCAGAGGGCTTTTCTTATGTGCATGAATGGATATTTTGGGTGTTCATTATATTTTTAAATTATCCCCACACTGCCATTTATTAACTGGCACTTGTGCTAAGAACAATAATGTAGCACCTTATCTCTTCCAAAAAAGAGAGCCAAATGTCTGAGGACTGCTGTAGGTTCGCATTTTGTGTTGAATATTTCAATTTCATAAAATACAATTGTCATTTAAAAATAATAAAAAAGTCACTTACTTTGCTAAAGATCAAACATAATGGAAATAATGTAAACATCCAAAAGCTTGAATTCATTCCTAACTGGATTCGTCTTTACAGGCAGGCAATAGCAAAATGTTAAGTTTCATAGCAGTCCAAAGAAACTCATGGAACAATGCATGCATTTTCGTTGACACAAAAAAAGACTGGACTGTAAGGAAGAGAAACCATTTCAGTCATACCACACGATTATTGTGAAAGAATAATGTGCTATAATCCAATACCTAGGACAAGTGTATACCCCAACTGTAGAATAGCATCACTTAAACTGGTAACAACAGAACAGATTACTATAGGAAAATATTTATAAAATACTGTACACTGCTTCCTCAGTTGGCCAGCATATGTAAACAAACAACTAAGTTCAGTTGAGTTTCAAAATATTATTAAAGTTCATTCATCTTATAATCTTTTGCATAACATGCCAGTTCATCTTTCACACTACCACAGCTCACCTGTAACAACCCACAGTGGCTCATTAGAGGTTTACACATCAGCTCATACAGACATTTAAGTGGAGCTATACAGAGAAATGTGTGAAATATACCTAACTCACACACTGTGACCAGAAATGCATATTCCATATGTATGCTAATAACTGGATAGTGGAACTTAATGCTTGATGCAACATGTGCTATTTTATTGAATGTTACAGATTTACAAACAAGACCTTATAATGTGATATTAAAATTGTCCTGTAACGTTCACTAATATTATCACATGTCACAACTATACTGGTTTATACATGGGAGATATGTATATATGTGTAGATATATAATTCATAAGCGCTATCCCTTGATACAGAATATGTCATATGGCACAAGCTATAGGTACATGATGATGGATGATAAGACTTTTACTGTCACTAAATGGTCATAGTACATTGGGAGGGGGCAATCTGGTCCCATTGCAAGAAATGGGTGTCTTACCACCAAATTCAGAAAGGAGAAGTTTGATGCAATACATAAAAAAGAGATGACGATGAAATAACATAACATCCATCATAATATATTCTATAGAAACCACATTGTAGAATAAATGGGAAACATTCAGGAAAAGAAGTGTTCTGACATCTTGCAATCACACTTTTAACATCTGAATTTACATTTTATATATAATGGCAAATTTTAAGAGGTAAATAAAGTGTCCTGTTTCCTTTTACCTGGAATGTGTGTTCCAGATCAATAAAGTGCTGTATCTTAAATGTTTATACAGCTTCTGGGTTTGGCAAATTCCTTTACCCTGACAAACTAAGCGATAAAATCTACCCCAGAGGAGAGCCCTATGCCTCGAACTAATCACTGTTGACAAATTTCTAATGAATTTGAAGTTCCTCTAGAGTAGGCCAGAAATATGGTGGAGGTGGAAGAGTCCACGAATAGTTTTAGAAGACATTCGTAAAAGTAACAAAGAAAACAGAGCAAGAAGATCCCCCTATACTCATCAAGGACAGATAGATTTGGAGAAGCCTTAGTAAAAGGCTGCTAACAAAAGTTGGCACATTTGAAGCAGATTGTTAAACACAAGTTCCTTTGTCCCTGGGCTTTTTGCTGTTGTTCAACAATCAGCCTATTACAAGCATGCTTCATAATGCACAGAAAGGTTTCTGACCTTTCTTGGTGTTGCCATGTGACCATAATGCTGCACATGGACTGCAAGGCAATTGCATAAACATGGTGTCTTGGTGGAGTTTAGCTCACTGAAAGCTTGGTCAAATAGGATAAAGAAAGGAACACATTGGTGCAGGAAGCACGAAACACATTGTGCTTAGCAGTTCTCATGTTGCAGTTCTCTATGTAATGAACTTTCCAACGCAGTGACTCAGTACCTGAAGGTATTCACCTTCTTTGCCTCTTGTCTTGAGCCAGATGATTATTTTTATGTCTGCATTTGTTGCCTTACAGACTTTACTCTCACACGATCCTTAGTGTCTCCCAGTGCGAGATCCTAGTGAGAAAATGTCAGCCTACATTTTCAAAGCTGCCTTAGAGGTTTGGAAGATAATTCCCATTTAAATAAATGGGAAGCATGTACCCCACTTGCATGTGCTCTTATTTAATAACAAAAAGGACCTGATTCTACACAGATGTTGGTCATTGTAGAGATGTTTTAATTTTTAATAGCACTAGGTTCACTCTTGTCAAGCTTAAAAGTCCCTTCATAGAGGATGTGAAATTTAGTCCAGTTGCTTTTTATGCTTTGCTAACATTTTCCTGTCTTCTGCACACCCTTTCTCCTCTGACCACAGTGATATCTTTTCTTAATAAGTTTGAAATTCCTGTTGATACTGTGGACCCTTAGAAAGTATGTGAGTGAGGTCAGTGGAGTCTATTGTCTTTAAACAAAACCCACAACTATATTACAGATCAAATATGCTTTCTCCCACTAAAATGCGTGTTGTGTAATATGTTGCTGAACAGTGAACAGTGGAAGCATACTTGCAACTGATGTAATTTGTTGTTAACAGACAATTCCGGTTTCATTCTGGTTCTTTAACTTACCTTAAAAACATGTACTACATACCTTTTAGTGTTTTACAGTATTCTGCCAAGAATGCTTTCATTTAAGCAACCTCAGCCTAATTTGGTTAATCTGGATTTAGACCAGGTAAATCTTGATAAATTTTATATAGTTTGAAATGTTCGAATACAGCAACGTCATCATTAAAAAAAAAAAGAAAAAAAAGTGTATAGTTTTAGGTGAGAGAAATTGGCAGCTCAAATGGAACAGCAAGAAGAGCCTGGTGGCAACCGCATGGGTAAACCTCTCCAGTCTGTACAATTAATTAAACAGAGCAGTGAGAACCTGACAGTATTGCTGTGCTCTGCTCTGATCACCCCATTCTTACTGTTCCATCACATCCTTTGATTTAATGAGACAACATATTGATGACAAATGTGGTAAAAAAATAAATATATGCTATTCCGCTTAATTACATTCATCCTAAGCTTGCTCAGCTGTCCTAGAATCTAGAATGCCTATTTTATACAGGAAATCACCTGATATTTTAACATAAATTCTTCCTCCATTTAAGTTGCACTACAAAAGGTATTTCTGTTCCCTTTCTGCTTTTTTTTTTTTAATTTTAATTTTTATTATTATTTTTTTTTGTGACAC
Source organism: Anser anser (assembly GCF_964211835.1). Lineage (NCBI taxonomy): Eukaryota > Metazoa > Chordata > Aves > Anseriformes > Anatidae > Anser > Anser anser. Next base: position 48,074,524 of record NC_139723.1, read on the forward strand.
TATAAGTTGATGCAAAAAGAGACAAGTGAACTTTATGGTTGTTATCTTGTTCATCTTTCTTCATTTACACAAGAGGAGGGAAGTAAGGTATTTGGGAGACTAGGTTTATTTGCTGCCAGTTCCTACAGAAATAACAAATGCTTTTCATCAGTCATCACAATGGTGAAACAGATGAAAAGGAAGTCATGATTGAAGTTTAGAACATCTAATTTGTACATCTCTTTTTGCCAGTTAATTCCTGTGTCCTAAAAACTTGTGAATAATAGATCTTAGGATGTCTTCTAGTAAAAGGCAGATTTCTGAACTCAGTTATTACTTGAGACTTCATAAAGGGGGCTTTTTTTTTTTCTTGTTGTTTACTGAGGTGTTCATAAATATTTCATCCCTCCCTTTTTCCTTAAGTGCAAATGTCAACTGGGTCAAGATGCAGTAGCTCAGCAGGAGCTGCTGAGACTGACAAATGTGCTCCCTTGACCGGTGGCTGATGCCAGCTGGAGTTGACATGGAATGATATGAGGTGTGTTAATTCTTCTAAGGAAAATGGACTGGAGAGCAGATGATCCTGCCTGCAAGCTTTGTCTGGGCCTAACTGTGCTTGCTTTCAAAGCTACGGAAGGCTCCTGTTCTCGATAGTCTCCTCATAGACATGTTGTCTCCTTTGCTCTCTGGCCTCGAGGACTTGCTCCTCTGGAAGGGGTTCCGCAGGCTCGTTGCATTTCGCTGTCTGTCAAGTTTATCACTGATTGAATAGCTCTTCCGTGTGTGCTGTGCATACAGCATGTTGGACTCCTCTGCAGAGTAGCTGTTGGCCCTCTCTATTTTTGGAAGTGGGATGCTGTTGGTCAGAGTTCTTGTGGCATTGCCATCTTGAGGAGATAAGGGGATTCCCTTCTTGTCTTTGGACTCAATATCTTCATGATCAGAGCTTGGGTGGCTTAGTTCTGCTTCTCTCTCTGGGTGGCAGCATCCCAAGTCTTCCACCTTGCCCCCAAGGCTTCCAGGAAAACTGGCCCTCTCTGCGATGGTCTGGGGAGCGCTCACACACCTTGTGTCTATGCAGTCTGTAATACTTGTGTACTCTGCTGTTTTGACTGGGACGCCAAGACTGCTGAAGTAGCTTCGAGATGGTGAGAACATAAAACTGTGAGATTTCACAATTGGTGTTTCCTCCAGAATGAACGGAGTTGTAGCCAGATAACGACTGCTTTTGGATCGTTCTAAAGTGTGGTACAAGGGAGGGTCCGAATCCCAGGGGATTTGGCAATCTGTGATTTGTGAATAGTCTGAAGAAAATGCTCTTGTTTCTATTCCAGATGTTTCCTCATAATCAAGACTCCTGCCAGAAATCTTTTCACTAGGTGTACTGCTAATATACGCACTGTTAGCTAAAATGGAAGAGGCTATGTGAGCCTGTAGGGCTGCATCTACAGTACCAAGAATATTTATGGAGCTGTCAAGAGGCTCTGTGTCAGAATGCATCTCATCCATTGCAGAAACATAGATGTCTATACAAGACGAAGGCCTTCTGGAGTCTGGGGCAATTGACAAAGTGCTGGTAGGGGCTAAGGGAACCTTTCCTTCTTTTGCTATCGAGTGGGAACTGCTAGCCCGGTGCAGGCTTGGAGACCTTTCCTTAAAAATGCTTTCAAACTTTTCCAACCCACACTTGTCCTTCATATTTGTTGCATAGAAAGAGTGGCTTCGCATGCGGGGTGTGATTGTAGGAGATGTTGGGGACATGGACTCCTCTCCTGTAGGATCTATGCTCTCTTGAAGCTTGTAAGTATTTCCTTCCTGACTATTGAAGCTACTCTGCCTCACAATGTAGGCTGCATCTGTACAGTCAGATGAGGTCCTGGATCGTATCTTGGTTGTCTCACCTCTCTCTATGCCAGTCAGTTTTTCTAAGGCTGTCACCATTCGTCCTATCATATCTTCCAGCTGAGCAAGCCTGATGTCAACAGTCTGCAGAGAAGCCTTCATGCAGTGCTCTCGCTCATTTACTTCTTCCAGTCGCATGGCCATGTTCTCTACCCTTAAAGAAGGGAAAATAAAATGGGTTGATTTCCACAAAGCAGTGATGTTCAGCCAATAGGTCATTGAAACAAATGGAAATAAATAGGTCTCAACATTCAAAATCAATGTGCACCTCGTGTGCATCAAACATTGCTAAAAGAGGTTCAGCAACCAAAGGATACTGCTTGCTCAGGAAATTGCTCCAGTAAGTTAACCAGTCAGTGTCTGCTCCTTGTTGATTATAACACAGAGGGGATTTTAGGTATGCTCTATCCCAGGGACAGGGGCTATTACAGAAATGTTATTACGATTTGCTACCTCTCTGCTGCCAAAACTTCTAATTAGGTGGTTACAAATGAATAAAACTTCCCGCACATGCCACATGATATTGCTCTCAGTTGTACTACAGGCAGAACTATTGTAGTTAACTCCTGAATTAAATGAAGTCATGGAAGTGGGTAATGTACTATAGAAGGTGGGAAATATCCCACATTATTCTTTTGGTGTTCCCCCCATATTTGTACCAGCTACTGCTGTTTGGGCCTCAGATACATAGAAAAAGATTATCAGCATAGTACAGAATGTAGGTAACATGTATATAAGAAAACTGCAAGGAGTGAGCACCGATCAAATAAAATGTAGTGTACAACAGGGTACACATATCAAGACTGTTCTGTTCCTGTGTTTGTACCTTTTGTAGTCTGTGTTAGTAGTTTAGGGATTGAAATGATGGGCCATGAAGATACTTATTAGCTCCCTATCATAATATATAAGTAAGTACTAATGGCTAATAATTGAATGTGTGAGCTTAATTTAAACTTCAGTGTAACTGTTCTATATACAGGATTGATTTAGCTCATTTTAAAATGTTTTCATCTGTAAAGTGAACTGTGTACTAATTTATGCCAGTGGCTTTTAATCATTTCTGTTTGCTGGCCTAAAAACTTCTAAAACTTCTCTAAACTTCTAAAAACTTCTCTACTGCTTTTGTACGGAGTTTTCCGATTTCATAAAATAAGATTGCCTTTAGCACATATGTAATTCCTTATAATTATATTTCTCTGGTAGTAGTCCCTGGAGACCAGGGAATTCCATTATCTGCCAAAGAGATATTAAAAGCTGCATATTTATGTAGTTTGTTTACTTACATATGCCTTATTTTAGGGTTGCACTTCTGGGTTTCCCTCTCCCTATTGACACTGGAAAATGAGCAGTGAAGTGACAAATACCAAACGACAGGTTTTCCACACTTTTCTCAAGTCTCTCATTCTCTGTTTGTTACTGCAAATCATACTCAAAAGTTAATATGCACTCTGTCAACCATAGCTGGGATTTCTGATGGGATAAATATCATACTCTACTACTGGTAGATAAATTTCCAACAGGACAAGTGATTTGAAACTGGAAACACCACAAACACTCCTGCTTGTCCAAAAGGAAATCAGATTTTAGGCAGTGAATGAGTATTGGGCAGCATTAATATCTGGTATGTCACAGAAGTTTAGGGGGTGAAACAGAAGTTTAGGGAGTGAAGTCTGACTACCATGTGGTGTTGAGCAGCCACCATCCATCCGTACAAGAGAGGAGAAGGAAGAGAGTGGCACCACACCCTGCAGCAAGGCTCGTATTCCCAAGAAATACGGGCTTATTGCGTTGAAGACCATGAATTTTGAAAGTACAAGTAAAAAACTCCAATCTATAGATTTGAAGTGTTCCATGAATCAGCAACTGTATTACTGTCATCAGACTTCAGCAGATGAAAGATCAAATAAGCTAAGACCCCTGCAAAGAAATAAACCTGTAGTTTCAAGCAATCTCCTTCTACTCAGCTTATTATTATTTAGCCACTAGTCTATTTCTTCTGTCAACCTCCTCTAACAAAACAGACTAATGTTATTACAAGCACAGGATATAATTTCATAGTAAGAGAGCAGTTTGTATAAGAAGCAGTTGAATTTTCCCTCATGTTATTAGTTATTTAAACTGCTATTTTATCAAAGAAATTATACTTTTGAAAAATTTATCAGCTAATAACTGAGTACCTGGTCACTCACTCAGATTCCATAATAGCTTCTTGATGATGATGACAGATACAGCTTGACAGTTCGAGTACAGTTACACATGCTGAAAATCCTGAGTAACCCCGTGGTCTATTTGAGCTAAAGAAAAGTGTTTTGCCTGGATATTAACAGAGCCCGACACAAGATGTAAAGCCAGTGGTATTGCTGGCCAAGACAAAGAGAGGATTCTGGGTTGCTTGGACTGGTGGTTGCCATGGAAGAAGCCCCAAATTTGATCACATTGATAGTGGTGGGAAATTTATTTAGAAATGTAACAAGGTAAGGAGAGTGCAGCCTGGGTTCAGAAATAAAGGGTAACCACAGATGTACTGTGAGGTACAAAACTGAGAGGTACATGCATGTGTTTATACTGGATGAATCCCAGGAAGGAAGGAAGGAAGGAAGGAAGGAAGGAAGGAAGGAAGGACGGAAGGAAAGAAGGAAGAAATCTTGAGTATTAGTAGTCTCCTCCAATTTCAAAGCTATTAGCTGACTTTAGTCATCTTTTGTTTTACATATGACACGTCCACTCCTGGACCTTTCCAACAAATATTTATACTTTTAACTAGGGATATTCTCAATATTTTATGCTCAATTCTGTAATCATTCAGCACACACAATAGCACCATGCTCTGTGAGTATTCCCACTAGAAATGTGATAAAATCCCATCAGCTAAACACTGAGGACATAAGGAGATAGGCTCTGGAGAAATACAGTCATAATCTGGTCCTTAAAATGTTTCAATAAATGCAAATTTATATTGCCCTGTGTTAGATGATATTACACTCAGTGAAAAGACAGCCAGAGCTGTGTTTCCTTCAGGAATAGTTTTGAATTAAAAGACTATTTCAACGTAAGAAATAAAAATAAGTTTTTCATAGAATCATATCATAAAACAGCTTGGGTTGCAAGGGACCTTAAAGATCACCTAGTTCCAACAGCCTTGACAACACCTCCCACTAGATCAGGTTGCTCAATGCTCCATCCAACCTGGTCTTGAACTCGTCTAGGGAGAGGCATCCACTCCTTCTCCGGGCAACGTGTTCCAGTGCCTCAACACCCTCTGAGAGAAGAATTTCCTCCTAACATCCAATCTAAACCTCCCCTCTTAGTTTAAAACGATTCCCCCTTGTTCTCTCATTTTCTGCCTGAGCAAAAAGTTGCTCTCCATCTTTTCCTGTAAGCCCCCTCTAAGTACTGAAAAGCTGCAGAGCTTCCCAGAGCCTTCTCTTCACCAGGCTGAACAGCCCCAGCTCTCTCAGCCTTCACAGGAGAGATGCTCCAGCCCTCTGATCAACTTCATGGCCCTCCTCTGGACCCGTTCTAACAGCCCCACATCCTTGTGCTGGGGGCCCCAGACTTGGACTAGCACTCTAGGTGGGGCCTCACAGGGACAGAGCAGAGGGGCACAATCACCTCCCTCAGCCTGCTGGGGGCACAATCACCTCCCTCCACCTGCTGGCCACCCTTCTGTTGATGCAGTCCAGGATGCAGTTGGCCTTCTGGGCTGCAAGCATGCACTGCTGGGTCATGTCAAGCCTTTTGTCCACCAGAATCCCCAAGTCCTTCTCTGCAGGGCTGCTCTCAATGAGTTCTTCTCCCAGTCTATGCTCATGTCTGGGATTGCTCTGACCCAGGTGCAGCACTTTGCACTTGGACTTGTTGAGCTTCATTAGGTTCACATGGGCCCACTTTTGCAGCCTGTCCAGGTCCCTTTGGATGGCTTCCCTTCCTTCTGTTGTATTGACTGCACCACTCAGCTTGGTGTCATCTGCAAACTTGCTGAGGGTGCGCTCAATCCCACTGTCTATATCGTTGAAAAATATATTAAACAGCACCAGTCCCAAGACAGACCCCTGAAGGACACCACTCATCACTGGCCTCCACCTGAACATAGAACCATTGACCACTACTCTTTGGGGGTGACCTTCAAGCCAACTCCTTATCCACTGCATGGTCCACCCATCCAGTCCATATCTCTCCAATTTAGTGATTAGGATGTCATGTGGGACTGTGTCAAAGGCCTTGCAGAAGTCCAAGTAGATGACATCGGTTGGTCTTCCCTTGTCAAGTGATGCAGTCACTCCATCATAGAAGGCCACCAGATTGGTCAGGCAAAATTTGCCCTTGGTGAAGCCATACTGGCTGTTTCAGATCACCTCCTTGTCTCACATGTGCCTTGCCTTGCATATGTTCTCTTTTAATTATTTTTTTTTGCTATAGATAGTATCGCTGGATATATACATATAATATATATCCAAATACATAGCAAATATATATATTTGCTGGAGATAGTATAAACCTTTTGGAAAATCTCACAATATCCTAGTATGATGCCTCTATTGCACCTGTATCTTTCCTTACAGCAAGATTTATCTCATGTATGAGGGGGTGCCAAGCCATCTTAGCAGATGGGCATGAGAACAGAAAAAGAGAAGGCTAAATCTAAAATGTGCATTGAGTGTGTTTTGCTGAAGCTTAAAAAATTCTAATAGAAAAACACAGACCAGCTGAAGAGACTATTCAGTAACTGGGGAAAAATACAAGCTCAGAGCTGGGAATCTGACAAAGGTGTTATATTATCTATGACCAACCTTTTAAATTATGGTTTGAAAGATGAAGGATTTTGCTGGCATTCTCTTTGGTTATAGTCATTTTTAACCTCTGCACAGCTGTTCATCTATAATTTAATTGAAGCAATGATTTAATGGGAGTAAGGTACTCTTTTCAGAAGTAGACCTCTTAACTGAATCAAACCATTAAATGAATTTTAGAATTGGGTTCACAAGTCTCTTTGTGGAGCTCTGTCCATTTTTTAGGCATCCTTTATGTCTGCAAAATCATTTTCAGCTGTTGCAAAGACTGTAGACGCTGAAAGTCCCTTAAAGAGGGGATCCACATTGCTTGTTATAGGTGACTGTAGAATGCTTTTACTTTTCTGGAAGCAATTCGCAAGCTTGTAATAGGCAATTGGTACTGTGCCTGATATTTTTTGGTAAGGTATCTCTGGTGTTAAGTGGACAGCCAGTTTTTCCAAGTGTTGTGTTTTTTGCAGGTTAAGGATATTGTGTTGTCCTGGCTGCCTTCCTGTCTGGATCCTAAGACCACCAAACTCTTTCTGACTAAAGAGAGATGCAGTGAGATTAACAGACCTTTCCTAGCCCCACTTTGAACATATGGCCTGATCTGGTAAGGTCAGTATTGACCCTTTTCTGTGCACTTCATTTTGATCTCTCTGAAACCAGGATAACAGCTATGTCTTCATTCTCAGACACTGTTAATGCAATTGCACTGAAGACTGTAAAGTGTTAAGGTACTATAGTTATGAACTCCAGAGATGACATCATAATGTCTACTCCAACCAGTTTATCTGATTTTTAAATACTATTAGGATGTGACCCTCCTCCCTTTGGAATCAACAAGAGGTTTTTATTGGGTCAAGACTTGGCCATATGGCCAAGAGTCTTGAAAGTAGAGTCCAAATCTACTTTCCTCCCTGGTCTCCAGAAGATTCACTAAGATTTGCCTTTGTCATAAATGCACTTATAGAAAACACCTTACAGCTTTGGACTGCTTTGTATTTCTCACCATAATCACTTCCTCTGATCTGTATCATTAACTCAGACCTACTTCCATGTGCCTGTGCTAGATCCTAGCAAAGAGAAAAGGACAGACATCAAGAGTTGTTTCATGTTTTTGATTTCTGAATGTAGAAACGATCAGGTAAAGGAGGCATTCTGTGTGGTAACAACAACTGTGGATACCTCTGTGATGTTTTTTGCAGTGAGAATGGTAAGACTGAACCCACTGAGGCCACACAAGATGTCAGGGTGAACTATTCCAATGTGAGAGTATAAACTGCTTCTTCTTTTAGGGGAGTCAGGCAAGGCACTGTGATCCTGATCCAGAACAGCCACTCAGACCATGGCTGAAGTTGCTGGTTTACGTACAGTTCAACACATCAGGAAACAACATCTCTTGTTCTTTTGCTTTCCTGAACTCCTTCCTGCCTCTGGGACCAATATAGGCTGAACTTCAAGGCAAGACTTTGTTCCCATCTCCTATTGTCCTTTCAGTGCTAGACTTCTATTCCTTCTTCCAGGATTACTGGGCTTTGCACCCTGCTTTTGCAGCTGCTTTTCCTTCAAGTAGTTGTACTGGGTCTGGCTGGGATGTTAACTTTCCCTGCAGCAGCCCATACAGTGCTGTGCTCTGCACTTGTAGCTAGAACAGCAGTGGTATCACACCAGTGTTGTGTCTGCTGCTGAGCAGTGCTGGCACAGCATCAGGACTCCCTCTAACCCTTCTAGGGGGTGGGCAAAAAAGTGAGAAAGAAACAGCACCAGGGCAGCTGACCTAAACCAACCAAAGGGATATTCCATGCCATATGATGTCACACTCAGCAATAAAAGATGGAAAAAGGAAGAAGAGGGGAGGGGTGGGCTCTCGTTGCGAAAATGTCTGTCCTCCTGAACACCCGCTACGTGCGTTGAGGCCCTGCTTCAAGGACGTGGTCAAGCATCGCTCATTTGTGGGAAGTAGAGAGTAATCTCTTTCCTCTGCACTTCCACATAGCCTTTACTTTTTTTTTTTTTCCCCCTCCCTTTCCCCTTTCCCTTTTTCTCTTTAGTTAAATTGTTTAATAATAATCTTTCCTTAATAATTATTTTTTTCCCTTTAATTAAATTATCCTTATCTCAACCCATGAGTTGTTCTTTCCTTTACTTCTTCCCCTCCTCATCTAAGGAGGGGGAGTGAGAGACCGGTTGTGGTGTTCAGCTGCCTAGCATGGTAAAACCACCACAGTAGTCCTTGGGGCGTTCTGGTAGATCCAACTGCAAGTAGAAGATGTTCAAGGGGATGTTTAAGAGGTGAAAACATTCTTGTGAGCTAAGTGCATCACAGATGCCTGGAGGAGAGGGAAGGCTCTGAGCAGTCCAGGTGGATATGCATCACACAGGCCTCATCCCAGTTCTTCTTTCTCCTCCAGCTAAACAGCATCCTCAGCTTTCTGGAAAAGGAAGGTCTTCAGTGCAAAGGGAAACTCCACACACATTCTCAGGATATTCTGGGTTGATTTTACACCATGCAAAGTTGAGTTAATCGGCCAGACGGCTAGGGTGGTGATCTCATGGCTATAATGTACATACTGTGCTTGATGTAGTACTACAGGTTAATGACTGGACATTGGAAGAGAAACTGTAGTATTGCATCTTCTCTGTTTTCTTTGCTTTACATCTTGCTAATTGTACAAAGTCATTTATATATAGAACCTATGAAGTACAAAGCTGGGTTTTAAATATTTAAATGTTCCACAATTTGGGAAAAAGAAGTTTGGTATTTTAGATCCTGAGCATTTCAAGGGACACAAGTCTGACCATAATTGCAGACCAAATGACAGACCTGGGAATGTAGTTCTTAGTGAGCAAGATTTAGGATACTTATAAAGCCCAGATCTGAGCATATTTAATCTAATGCTTTCAAACTTGCCTTGTCTGGGTAGAGTATTGTAGTGGGTTTAGAGGAGAGCTGTTAAGAGATAGGACTTCACTGCTGGAAGTCATAGTAGTGGAATATCCAACTTTCTTGTGTTTAGGTTTGGAAGTAGACTCTGTAACCTATCCTCACAAATCCTATCCTATCCTCACAAATGGCCTTCCATACAGAGCTGGGACTTGCTGGTTATACACTATTGACTAAGGAAAATGTACGTTTAAATAATTATTTCTCTGTGAGGCTCAGGTGTTTGTCTTCATTTAGGATTCATAATCACAAACCCTCCTCTGGAATGAAATGCTTTAAGTCATTAACTTAAAATAAAGAGAAGGACTCCTTTCCTATAAAACAGGAGCAAAACAGAGAGCAAAGACTATTATAAATTCAGTAGACTATTACAAATTCATTTTTTCAGTACGTAGAGTATTTGCCTAATGTAGGGGAGGTCCCAGCAGGGTCACTTATTTATACAGACTTCTTCTTTCCTTGGCCACCAAAAATAAAGCTATGAGCAAACAGAGATTTGAACTTACAACTACCATTTCCAGGTTAGTTTTCTGATCTCTGGAGTATCAGAACACAGGAAACCTTGGACCACAGTTCAATTTAGCCTGCTGTCTTTCTTTGAAACATAAGTAATTCTTCAGTCTCCAGTCTTCAACCACCTTCAGCTTAGGAGTAAAATGATTTCTATGTATTTAGTAGTCCTGACAGGATTTCTCTTCCATAAGCTTATCTAGTCTCTGTTTTCACTAGTGTCGATTTTTACCTGTCATCATCAGCTTTTTTTTGACCTCATAATCTTTCAAGAATTCACTCTATTCTAGTATTTACTGCATGAAAAGAACATTTGTTTTTATTTATTTTGAACAGTCTCCTGTTAGATTTATCTGTTGCTCTCCTAGTTCTTGTTTTGGGAGAGACAGCAAACAATTGATTTCTACTCACCCTCTCCTTGCATGCAGAATTATATAGGCCTCTGTGGTTTCATTCTGATTTTTCCCTTCCAGACAGAATAGAGTTTTATTTGAGGATTACCGGGCCATCCCTTGTGAAGAAGCTATTCCATGCTTTACCACACTTCCCTTCTAACACCCTTTTCTAAAATATGTGTCTTGAGAGTACTATTTTCAGGAACACAGATGATTAAAGGATATTATATTTGCTAATCCTGCTCTGGGATAGATTTAGTTCAAAAACAAATTAAAAGCACATTTTCTTGCCTACACGAAACATTTTATGCATAACTGCATCAGGAGCTGTGCCGGAAGTTTACATTAAATAGAAGAGTGTTATGCCCATGTACTCAATTACAGCGATGACTCTCCTGATTTCTTTTACATGCATTCATGTTAAAGCATAGTATTCAGTGTACAGAATATTCAGTGGTTCTTAAGTTTCATGAGTATTTGACAGGATATCACCCTAGAATATTTATTCGCAACAGTGCTGTGCATCGAACAACAAGCTCTGTACTCAAAATTTACCTCTGTTGCTCAGCTGCTATATGATGAAAGCATGTATTGGAGATTAACAGATTCATTAAGTTTAGGACTGTTAAATTTGAAGACTAGAAACGTGGACTAAACTCATATATTATCTTAGTCCTCTGTGCTTGTTATCATTCTAAGTGAAATGTCTAGTTCCTTTGAAATTAATGGCAAGATCCCTGTTGCTCTCAATGAAACTAGTCTACCTAGCAAGACCATCCCAAAGTAAAGCTCTTTCTTTATCTAAATGGTTATCAGGTCAGTGCTAAAGCTCTAGTTTTTATTGAGGAACTCTCATTCACTCTCCCACTGTGTTCTGACCACTTGTGCCTCTAAGTTCTGCTTCAGAAAGTGAAATGCAAAGAGGAATTGTATTTTCCTCACTATTTTATTTGCATACAATTGTAACTGGTTGGATGATCCAAAGTTTTCAAAATTTTGAGGAACATTTGCTTTAGTGAAGAAAAAAAAAAAAAGAAAAGAAATTCACTCTTGCATCACTCTACTTTTTCATTAAGATTTACTTAAAATTACCTCAAATGTTTCCCTTTTCAAGAAAAAGAAAGGAAGGGTGAGAAAGGCAACAAAAACATATTTCTAGATCTATGAGAGAGCAAACTGCACCTTTCTGAAGTGACACGGATTCTTTCATCATTGGAGGAATTAAATCTGTCATCCTTCTCTCTAAAATATTCTTCTATACACTGCTCTTCAAAATCATGGACTTTTTTCAATTCATCCTCAGTTATGAAAAGTTCTGTAGAAACAATGGAAAAAATGTGAATTTGGCAAAGCATTAACATGTGAAATTAGGTACACTTTTCTTATAGCAGAATTCACAGACTGAACTTTCAAAATTAGGCTTCAATTTTATCTGGCATTTTGGTATGAAAGCAAAGAGATGCATCTAATTTCCAAATTAGTGGCTTCAATTATAAGTGATTCTGGAGATAGCAACACTTAAGCAGGCAAATGCTGTACAAACATGAATGCGTTTTGATTACATGAGACCTAAACACAGCTGTTGGTCAGGACCTGGAGAGACAGTGGGAGCCAAACCTCACCTGTAACCTAATACAAATTTAGTCATATTTGGAGACTAGTAAGAAAGAAGTAGGAGAGTACAGAGGGTCTGCTTGACGTGGCAAGAGATGAAATCTGCAGGCAGCAGCAAAGGCTATGTCAGACACAGTGTGATGTGACTAGGAGGAGAGCACTTGCATCTCTCATGCCATCACAGGACTCCAGCTCCTTTCTTGCGGAGAAGTGGGCTGTGGCATGGGTTTGAGTTGGGAAGAGATGCACATCTGCTAGCTCCCTACTTCTGTCATATACACTGGGGGAGGTGGAGTTTTTCTACTTTGAAGAACTAGATAAGGAAGAGCGGAGAAAGTGTTATCAAAATAATCTGTCAGGTTTTCCATCATGCTTATGGGAGTTCTTATTAAAGTGTCTGGAGAAACCACTCCTCCACTTTGAATCAATGTCAAGGAGAGAACATGTGTCTACAAAACAATTACTCCTCACCATCTCTCATCTTATCTAGGCATAAAGTGTGTTGAGGGGACATATGTGCTATTTGCTCAAAAAATAGGAATGCTATCTCTGTGTTTTCTGCAATAAAATTAAAGATCTGGAACTTCAAAGAACTGTAAGAATTCCAGTAACAACAGTCTTCAAGCAACAGCAAAACAAAACTCTTTGTTTTGAAGAGAGAAACAACCCAAAACATCCAGGAACAACATTGCCTCATTAATGCTCTGAGGAGAACTGAGTGTTAAGGAATGGAAGTAAAACTAAGTGATCAGGTGGGAGCTTGCAGTTAATAGTTCTCTGTTGAAAAGGTTATCAAAGTGCTGGGCTTAGCCTTCATTCATGTCAAAAACAGATATTACAAAGAGAATTGGAAAGTCCCACTCTGTAAATTAAGGCTTACTTAGTCCGTAGTCTCTCTCATCTGGGTCACTTTCGTGTTTCCGCCATCTACAGCAGAGGTGTTGGAATATCATAGTCATATGGCTGAAAATGATCAGAGGTGGTGGAAGAACTGGCCTTTCATGAAATGTCATGATTAGTTGATACCTTTGAAACTTCCATACTTGGTTGGATATGGATTTGACTTCAAAAAATGTATTGCTAGGAGGCAAGAAGAGAAAATAACATCAGATTAAAATGTTTTTGAGTACTTTGCCAAAAATGATATGACAGCACCCTAATTACACACATTTCACTAATAGTGGCAAACTTTTCCTTGTCATATAAAAAAAGGAAGAACAAAAGAAAACAGCTAGTAAGTTTGTTCTTCAGTGATGCACAGTGGCAATCAGTCATTTAAAATGTTACTACTCTTTATTCTTGCTCTGTGCAACCACTTAGTTTTTCAACAAACCCAGTAAGACAGGCAAGTATTTTTATTCTTGTCTTCTATATTAGGAGTGAATAATATCATAACTGAACGTCAAATTTTTGGATTTTCTACTCTCAGTCGCATTGGATGTCTGTCCTTGGAAATGAGATAACGTAAAAAAACTGGCATTTCCCTCACTCTCTGGAGACAAGCTACTACTTTATATCTTCTCACCTGCACATACTCTAAAAATGGCTTTCAGCCAAAGTCTTCAGATTAGCTGCCTTCTTAGACCATGAATAACGCCTACCACCCCCAACTCCATCCTTTGCAATGTGTCACTCACTTGAAAACAGCAATCAGAAGGTTCACCAAAAGAATGTTTGCAACCAAGAGGTAACAGGCCATGATGGCAGGAACAATCCATGCTCCTGTTTTGCAGGGAGGCAGCTGGATTATTTTACCATCTTCTCTTGTTTCATTCTGACCACAAGGAGCTGGGAACAAAAATACAAAAATACAAACCAGGAATGAATCTTATATTTTCAGTGCTTTTTACAGAAATATTTAAATGTTTATGAAGGCCTGCCTGCCAAAGCAATATCTTCTAAATAACAGTGCCATTGATGCTCCTCCCAAAAAATCTGCAATTGCTATAGGTGGTGGTGATCACATGCTTGTCAAATTTATCACATATTTTAAAAGCTACACTTCTTGATGCTACATGCTATTTTCCATGAAAGTCAAGATATTCCCCTCAGAAATTTCAGGAAGCCTGTCTCATGTAAACTGCCTGTTCTATTTAACTGAAATA